>NC_143527.1:40239791-40462291 GCF_031878675.1 Megascapheus bottae
AAGATCGTGAATGCTTTTCTTATGAAGCCAAAAGTTTGAGGTTATATGGAATTGAGTGCAAGATATATCTCCAAACACCAAAAGATCAATTTAGTTTCTTTTTATAGTAATAATTCAACCCAAAAGGTCTGTCAATATAAAGGGAAGAACTGTTTTGATACAATCTTTTAAGGAAAAAAATCCAAAAAACAAAATATCTTTACTGAAACCCAGCCTGAGGGTTTTTTGGTTTTTTTTTTTTTTTGGTGGGTCATGGGGCTTGAACTTGGCCTGGGCATTGTCCCCGAACTCTTCAGCTCAAGGCTACCGCCCTACCCTTGAGCTAAGCCCCACTTCTTTTTTTTCTAAGGGTTAATTGTAGATAAGAGGCTTAGGTCCTTCTGTGCGCTGGCTGGCTTTGAAACTTGATCCTCAGATCTCAGCCTCCTGAGTAGCTAGGATTATAGGTGTGAGCCACCGTGCCCAGCTCTGGCAGCCTTCATAAATGAAGATGAGAGTCAAATGGCTTCCAGATCTGTCAAAGGAGAAATATTTATTTTGATTCTTATTTGGGGGTGATAAAAGGATGCATTTCAGTTTGAGAGGCTGAAGAAAAAAATGAAGGGTGAAACAATAAGTGCTTCAGTGGGTTAGGAATAGATTCAGCCACCACTTTCCCCAAGTGAGGAGTGCATAGCAATAATGGGCATCTGAGAAAGAACTGCCACGATGGAGAGGAAATGAGGCCGTGAGCAAATAACTAAGGAGCATTAAGTCTTCTCAGTGGATACTTGCAAAGCCGTATTGCTGAGAATTGATAGGAAAAAGATGGGTGAAATAAAATATAGCAGAGAGAGGAAAGAGAGAATGCATGGTATTGTGATCTCTTCCTAGATGTATTTATTTCTTCAACTTACTTATTCTGTAAGATTCTTAGTTTTGTATCTGAAAAAAAAAAATGGAGCAAGAATTATTATCTCCTTACTGGGTGAGTGCGGATTAAATGAGGTCATGAATGTAAACCACATAAGATTGATTCCAGCACATAAATGGCTCAATAGTCAGTGGATTATCCATGACAAGAAATAAGATGATACTTGATCCAGCTGTTTAAATAATTGTATACTATCGATGATAATGGGAAATGTACTCTAGGAGAGGTGATAGCTCATTAAAATACTATCTATTCATGGTATTGAAATAAGGATACTGGGTCTAAGTAACATCATCATGTTCTCTCAGTCATCCTGGTACCTTGCTGGCTGGTGGGGGCTTTTCACCCAGCTCCAAAAAGTGTACGGGTGAGATAGACCATTCTTTAATATGCTGTTCAGCCTTAGGAAAGTTTTGCTACAGCGATTGCTCACCTTTGATTATTTCCCTAGATGGCTGGGTTTGTTCACCATTTTCTGTTCCCCTATATGGGAAGTTTTGTGAGTACTTCCCTAGATAGAAAGTTTTGTTTGCCCAAGTATTTCCCTATATGGTTTGCTTCTCTTGGGCTTGGGTCTCCATCCCAAGCATGTGGTTTTTGTCTGTAAAATCTTTTTGCTAAGCTGTATTCTGGGCTATAGGTCTTTGTGACAGCGGTCTACTTGTAGTCGCTGGTTTTCTAAAAAAGACTCTCAATTCTACCTCTCAAAATGTGGCTTCTCTGTTTCTCATGACTGAATTGCCTTGTAACAGTATGATCAGGAAAAGATGTTTTTATGGAAGCTACATTGCTTCAAAAATTGGTTATTCTTCATTGCATAAGTCATGCACAACAGGAAACAATCTCTTCCAAGATTCAGCAGTCTTCTACAGCAACAACTCTTCTGTATGAAGCTGGAAGAGGAGGGACCATGAGGTTTGGTGAAATATCCTTCAAGGCTGAAGGAAGCCTTCACTGGTATAATTTGGCAGAGTCTGGTGAGAGAGGGCCTTTTTCTTCAGGAGAAAAGTTGCCAAAATCTTCATGGACTAGCTAAACAATGACACTTAGAACAAAGTCATCATTAGCTGTCAACACCCTGACCAAAGTCTTACAGAGGGAAGGCAGTGTTTGCTGACCTATCTGACATCAAGCAAAAATTTGAATACAGCAATATATATATATATATATATATAAATATTTAAGTTTGAACTCAGGGCCTTGTATTGCTAGGCAGGTATTTTACCACTGAGCCTTACCTCCTACATTCTTATGTACTGGTTATTTTGAGATTGGGACTCACATTTTTTTTTGGTCTGGGCACACACTTGGACTGCAATCTGCCTATTTTACATTTCCCATCATGACAGGTGGTTGTTTCCATGCCCAGCTTTGTCCACTGAGATAGACTTTCATGGACTTTTTTGTGCTTGCTGGCATGAGCCCACAAATCCTATTGATTTCATGTAGCTGGAATGACAGGTATGTGCCATTGTGCCGAGCTATTGGTTGAAAAGTGGTTTTGAATGATTTTCTGACTGGTCTTGAACTTTGATCTTCTCGATTTCAGCCTTCCAAGTAGCTAAGATTCCAAGTATGATCCACTAGCATTTGGCTTCAGTAAAAATTTTTCTAAGTATTAACTGAGAAAGCTGTAAACACAGGGTGTTCTTCCACTGATCTTTCTTTTGTTTCTATTTGACTTTATTCAGAGAGTGCTGATTTCCTCCCAAAAATGTGAACTTAAAAAATATGGAGCACCATGGAGAAGCCTGTGTTAGCAGTGGAGAGAGAGAAATGTGGGAAAAGAGCAAAGTATATTTCTCTCCTAGTCAGTTTCATGGTAAAAATCCAAAGGTGAGTGTTTACATGTCATTATAAGATAGTGATAAACCTAGAAATGTAGGAATGCTTCTATGATATCAAAATATTTGCTCTCTGAAGCGCTCCCATTGTGTGGTGAGGTAATACCAAGGTTTAGACAAGAGAATGCTATGCAAGGGTATTTTTGATCATTTGGGTCAAGTATAACTATTTTTCAGAAAGTGTCAGGAATCCCTAAAAGAATAATTAAGTAGCCAGGTACCAGTGGCTCATGCCTCCAATCCTAGCTACTCAGGAGGCGGAACCTGGAGGATTGTGGCACAAATCCACCCCAAGTAGAAAAGTTCATGAGACTCCATCGCTGAAGAATCAGCAAAATGATGGACTAGAGGTATGACTCAAGTGGTAAAGCACTAACTTTGCACGCGCATGTGTGTGTGTGTGTGTGTGTGTGTGTGTGTGTGTGTGTGTGGTGTGAGTTCTGGGCTTGAAATCAAGGTGGTGTGTTCCCACGAAAGCAATAGCTCTACTTCTGGCTCTGTCTACTTAAAAATAAGAATCACATGGACTTTCCTGCTCCAGCTGACTTAGAACTTCTGTCCTGAGTTGTTAGGATTATAGTTGTGAGCTACCAGTACCTGGCTGATATCCAGTTTTTAAGTTTTTGTGCTCTATCTCCTCTAGGCAGACTACAGAACTAAACAAATACTTACTAAAGTAAAAAAGACACATTGAAGAAGGCATTTTTGTACTATTAGTGTATTATTTGCAAAGTAAGTTTTGTACTTTCTAGAATTCAAATTTATCGCCTTGCTCATGTGAAAACCAAATCATTCTCAAACCTTAGACTTTCACTGATTTTCCCAAACAAGAAATCTTTGCATCAGCTGGATCAACAGTTAAAAATCTAGATGCTCAAATAAGCTTCTCTCCATCTGAACTTTAATGGATTTCAGAAATATAATTTTAGACTTCCTGTCATCAGGAAGTCATGAGGACATCCTGTCCTCATGTTGGTGGCACTCTTAATGTTTGACAAATACTCTTTGTCCTTGTATAACAGACAACATGTATTATATATCCTTTTATTCCTCTCCCAAGTATCAGGACAAAGAGAAGGTCATCAACCATTTCAATGGGAAGCTGATCTATGCTGAGAATTGTTATTTACTTCAGGAAACTGAAACACAAATGATGGATAGAAAGGCACAGTTGATGCTTGTTTGATACAGGGTCTCACAATGTAACCCAGGCTGGCCTGGAACTCATTATATTGCCCTGGCTCGACTTAAAATTCTTGATCCGTTACCTGTATTTCTCAAGAGATTGGATTATAATATTACAGACATATTATAAATGACCACACTCGTAGATGGAGAGTCCTGTTGTTCTCAGGCTAGGTGTCTGCTACAGTTGAGAGGCGAATTTGAAATATGGAGTCAGCTAATACTAAAAGCTAATATGAACACTAACATTAGACTAGTCAACTGTGTTAGATTAACATGCAGATGACTTTTTGTTTATATCTTTAAACTGAGTAGCCTGTATTTCCATGTATTACTATGAATTACCAGTACTGGGGCTTGAACCTAGGGCTATACACTCTCACTTGGTTGTTTCACTTGGTGCTCTATCACTTAAGTCACATGTCCGCTTATGGCTTTTTGGTGATTTATTGGAGATAAAGGGCTCTAGACTTTCCTGCCTGGGCTAGCTTTGAAACAGGATTCTCAGATCTCAACCTTCTGAGTATCTAGGATTACAGGAGTGAACCATTAAGCACGGCTACTACAGCAATATAAAAGTAAATGCTGGCCTAGGAAAAAAGAAGCTACTTGTAATTCCACTCTACATTATGTTTTAAAAAGCACTGAGGAATAAATTTAGTATTTCATAGAAGGAAGGATAAAGAGAAGATAACACAATGGCAGTCTATATTTTTTTCATTGCATTTGCTCACGTGAATGTTTTATTCAGTTCATCTTAATCTAGAATAAGCTATCCTTAGGAGACCTTTGAAAAAATTTACTAATTATTTTAACATATCAAAAACAGAGGGATACAAACTCCTGGCTGCCTGCAAGTGCCTCTGGTAATGTAATTTAGCTAAAGATCAAAGGTTAAGTGCCTCTTACCAGAGGAGAGAAGGAATAATTTCCATTATGTGTACTTCTTTTGGAGAGATTTTTATTGTTAATACAAAGCAAAATGGGCTTTCTACCTCCCACAAACCATTAATAGTTGTATACGCACATTATAAGAGTCAATTATAAGGCTCTCATGGTCCCTAGAGTTCAAATGCAATTTTGTCATTTTAATTAGGAGTTTACTCCTATACCACACACCAGAGTATTTTGTGTGGGTGTGCACTACAGCCTGGGCTCACCCCTCATTATCTCTTCAAGGTCACTCAGTACCTTTCCATCTACTCACGTTGGCAGAAATTAGGACCTCGTCAGTCAACCATGCTTCTTCTACAGTGAGGGCTAGAGAGTCAGATTTGGCCTCTACTGGTTTGTATTCAGCTGGTCACCAAGTACTTAGTTTCAAAGCACTCTCTTGTCATTGAGTTCACACACGCACTGGGACATGGACATTATCACTGAATTACTATTGTCAGTCAACATCCTTTATTACCTTTTTCTTCTATTCCATTAGGAAATGAAGATATATTTCTGGAAATTCAATCAACTTCTCTAGTGTTTCAAAGCTAATGAATGAGGTGGGTTTTGGGGAATTCTGGACTTCAGATTTAGAGATTCAAGGCCTTTCCTGTTTGTCTTCATTAAAGCCATGTAACCTGGTCTTGTAACATGAAGCCAGTAGCCTAAATGTTGACCAAAAACAGAGCCTTGCTATGGTATTCTAGGTTCCTGAGTATAGAAGCCACTATATTTCCTTGTGAATGTCAGACAGAGTCTTTCACTTTTGCTCAGTCCATGATTCTTCCAGCTCCACTCCTTGAGGTAGAATGGGAGAACAGGTCAGATACTTTTTAGACAAATACTTCACCACTTGAGTTACTCCCTCGGTCTTTTTTGCTTCTAGTTTCTTTTTCAGATAGGGCTTCTAACTTTTGCCTTGAGCCAGATTTGATCCCAGATTCTACCCTCATCTTTAGAGGTAAGATAAAATTAAAGGTGTGTATTGTTGCACCTAAGCTGATGATAGCTTTTCAAGTCTACCAATTATCTCACTTCATTAGAGGACCAAGATTGCAGGGAAGAAGTAACCAGATTGTTCCCATCTAGGATGAAGGTGCTGTAAGTTATGCCTTTTCTATATTCTTATTCTTAAATGAAGGGGGAAGTTGATTTTAGTTATTTATCTGTAAGGTCTTTGTGTAGCTTTCTGGCTAACGAGAGGGCAAAGCAATGACCCTTTGCTAGGGCCTTTTGAAGTACTCGCCTTCAACCCCTCAATAAATAGACTCTGGTTTCTAAAACATGTTAGAATTATGTTATGGAACTAGGACAGTGGCAGGGCTGAGGATTAGAGGAAATGGCAGGGAAATGCAGAAGGATTCTAATCATGCAAATAGGATGAATTTGGTGGCAGCTCATTGGCTTGGGTTCTTAGGGACTGGAATTGTTGGAGAAGCTGTGATTTCAGCAGAAGCAGCTGAGGAAAAGAGCCAAGGAGATCCACATGGGCAGTGGAGATGAGGATGCAGAGAAGTTCCCAAAACTAAGTCTAGGAGACAGTTTGGGTTTTGAGTGATGGAGAAAGATACCATCTAAAGTTGTGTGGTTATATTTGGGGCCCAGAGAAAAAGGGCTTTCACTAGGATAAACCAAGATAATTAAATAGGGACCTAATGAGATAGAAAAGAGAAGCCAATCACAGAATCGTGTGTGTGTGTGTGTGTGTGTGTGTGTGTGTGTGTGTGTGTGTGTGTGACAGAGAAACAGAAAGAGGTCTTTCAAGCTGGGCGCTGGTGGCTCCTGTCTGTCATCCTACTTTCTCAGGAGGTGGACATCTGAGAATTGAGGCTCGAAGCCAAATTGTGCAGAAAGTCTGAGACCCTATCTCTAACTTACCAACGAAAAAAGCTGGAAGTGGAGCTATGTCCTCAAGTAATAGAATGTTAGCCTTAAGTGGAAAAACAATGGGGCAGCACCCGGGCTCTAAGTTCAATTCACAGTACTTCTAAGTGATTAAGATTTTGATTGCATAATAAGATGTAGGAGAAGTGTTACATGACTCTCCTGAGACTTGCCTTGGTGCCTCTCCTGCCCCCCTCCTTTCTTTCTCCCTCTCTTCTTTTTTTTCTTTCAGATTGAACTTGGAGCCTTGTACGTGACAAACATGTGCTACAAAACTATACCTTCCATTCCTTGCCTTGTATTTTTAAAATGGCGGGTGTGTTTTATCATGTTGGATCATGATAACACAGAATGGACAAAGGTGGGCCATTCACCCCAGTAGCAAACGCTGGGGTACTTACATTGCCACTTTCTTTGTATTTGCTATGGGACAGCAACAGGAAAGTTCCCAAGAGAGGAAACACGGAGCCCTAGGGCAGAGTGTGGGGAGGGAAACTGAGTACATGGATGTGCTTTGGGATCCTGGGTTTCTTCTGGACTCTTCCTTGGGTCTGAGAAATAGAGTTGAGCCAGGTGACAGGATCTTATGATCCCTTCTTAAATGACTGCTTACAACAGGTAGCTGGTATCTTAGCAGATCACATAGCTGGTAAGATTTAAGGTTTAAGCTCCTCAGGCAGCCAGAGGGCTCCTTTCTGCATTAGGAATCCAGAAGAGTCAGGAAATCAGAGAGGTCAGAAGAAGGATCCCTGTCACCAAGGTGGTAATGAAGGACAGGCAAGAGAAAAATCTGGCTTCTACTCTGCGACCATGCAGGCACATAGGCAGCTCATCCAAAAAGCAGTAAGAGACAAGGCAGAAAGGCCAAGTTCAGGAATTTCAGTCCTAGACAGGAGTGCCAAATAGAATCTTGGTCTTACAGGCAGATAGGCAGCTTACTTACTAGAACAGACCCAATTCTATGATCACCTCAGCATCTCTGGAGAGCTCAGGAGGGCCAGTCACAGGACTGTTCAGGGAACATAAGGTTTGCTGAAAGGATGGGGGTTTAAGCATCTTATGACACTAGAAGTCTTTTATTTTCTTAAGATTTCAGAAGCTCTCACATGATGAGAAGGCTATGGCTTGGGTTTAACCAAAACAACTGGTGGGTTGGAAGTTTAGAGTCATCCTGGCAGTCAGAACCTTTCACTTGTGTGCTCTAGATTTTATTTCATCGACACTCAATGTGATTGGATGGCTGTTATGTGCTAAGGTTGGGGAACATGAGAAGAGGGGCAAGAAAAATCAAAATTCGGAAGCAATATTATCATGGCAAGTCAATGGAAGGGAGAGTGAGCATTAAAATGGAGGAGAAAAATTGCCAGAGCTACTTAACAGCCTGAAGCAATGGTGGAGCTGATGGGAAGGAAGAAGAAGGGGGTCAGGAGGTGTTCAGAGGAAAGCAAGTGGTTGCTTCTCACTTGATGCTGAGTGAGGGATACATTTCTGACTTCATGGGTGACATTAAGGCTTGGCAGCTTCTAGGCAGAGATACTGAGCAGGAGCCGTTAGATCGAGACTTCCGATTCCCCTGGGGTCTGCCTTGCCTGCCATGACACAAATTCTTCCCCAAGTACCCCTTACATTCTCATCTCAGCAGTGTCTAGAACAGCTGGCACAGCTCTTTGTGGGCAATGAAAGCACTGAGAACATTATGACTGCTTTGTAAAACCATAAGCATCCAGGAACAGATGCTCTGCAAACTGTAAAGGCAGAATTAGGGTGCCCACAGACAGGCTGCACAGCTGAGTCTCCTCACTGCATGATCCAATGCCATTCCTGAACTCCAGCTGTGCAAAGCAACCCCCCCCCCCACTCTCTCGGAGTGGGCTGGTGTGCTGTATAAGAGGGACTCCAGAGATTGTCATTGTCTGGACACCTGCCTTTCTTGGTCGGGGGGGGGGGAGGGGACGGGGATGCCTGGGGGAGTGGTAGTGATTCTGTTTCTCACATTAGAAAAAAAAAATAAATTTCATGACTGAGTGGGAAATGGCCATTTGGGGAGTTCATGGGTAGATCTCTTCCCTGCTCTCCTCTTATCTCCCTCCTCTTCCTCCTCTTCATCTTCTTATC
This sequence comes from Megascapheus bottae, assembly GCF_031878675.1. Taxonomy (NCBI): domain Eukaryota; kingdom Metazoa; phylum Chordata; class Mammalia; order Rodentia; family Geomyidae; genus Megascapheus; species Megascapheus bottae. The sequence continues at coordinate 40,248,669 of NC_143527.1, forward strand.
TGTCTTTGTGTTAGTCCTGGGTCTTGAACTCAGGGCCTGGATGCTGTTCCTGAGCTTTTATGCTCAAGGGTAGTGCCATTTCCCAGCTCCACTTCCTTTCTCCCTTCCCTTCCTCCTTCCCTTCCCTTCCCCTTCTCCTTCCCCCTTCCCCCCTCCCCTCCCCTTCCCTCCCCTCCCCTCCTTTTCTTGCCTTATCCTGGGACTTGAACTCAGAGCCTCAATTTTTTTTTTGCTCAAGGCGTATGCTTTACCACTTGAGCCATAGCTCCACTTCTGGCTTTTGTGGTTAACCGGAGATAAGAATTTCCTGCCCAGTTGTCTTCAAACTGTGATCCTCAGAACCCAGCCTCCTGAAATAGCTAGGGTTATAGATGTGAGCCACCAATGTGCCCAGCCAGATTTTCTTTTAAGTCTTTTCGGAACGACACTAAGCTAAAATATTTGAGAGAACCCAGAGATGCTTCCTGACCCTCTGCTTCCGGATCTCCAGCTGCCTAGCCCTCTGGGTCACACGGGAAGGAACTATTTTTAATTTGGGTTTTATCTATTTCTTCCTGAGCTGCTGTTATGGGGACTGGGTATAAGGCATGCAATTAGAAGGATGAGCATCTTCAGAATTTTATTATCATTAATATTTAATATCTTTTGGGTATTTCCAATGGCAGAATCGGGTAAAGAGAAAAAGACATGAATACATGCAAAAGCAAATAGAATAATGAGGCTTTATGGCACTATGTTTTGGGATTTGAGAACTAAGTAATAAAGGAGGAAAAAAATGTGTGTCGCTGTAAGGAATTATTTCTGTAGTTCAGTTTACAAAATGCAGAGTGGGATACCATTAACAGTGAGAAATAAGACATTTAGACTTGTTTTATTACACAAGAAAATACATACTTTGGTGGGTTACTTTAATTCTTTGAGCCAAACAGATTGCTTGGCAAAATAATTTCAGCAAGCCATCTGTGAGGCTATCTGAAGAGAATCTAAAATAAATGAAGGATTATTACAGTTTATTTTGGGGAAAGAAACATTTTCAACTTTTTCAGGCTGCTTTTTGGAAAACTTTAGGAGGTCAAAATGCATTTTTGCTTTGTTGTGGATAGCAGCATCCAGGATCATGCAATTTTGTACAGACAGTGACTAGAAGAAGCTGTGAATTGCATTGGTCTCTTTAAAATATGCAGGGAAAATATGGAGCTAAGTGTACCACACTTCTTAAGTCATGGTGTAATTCTTTATCGGAGGCAATTCTATCTCAGCAAAGATCATCCAAATACTGTTTAATCCAGAGCCTCTGATTTCAACACAATACCTGCCTCAAAATATCACTTAAAATGGGGTGACCATATGTTCCAATATATTTATTAATCATGCCTTTTCTACATTCAAAAGTGTCCCAGTTTAGATAGTAATTTAATGGCAGCCACCAGCACTGAATACCAGCCCCCAAGAACACAGGATGAGAAAAATGATATGTATGTTCGATCCTCAAACACTGATGTTCCATGTGTGTGTGTGTGTGGGGGGGGTGCGTGTGCACACATACCAATTCTGGGCTTGGTTTCAGGGCCTGGACACTCCCCCTTAGCCTTTCACTCAAGACTGGCACTTTTACCAATTGACCCATAGCTCCATTTCTGCATTTTGGCAGTTAATTGAAGATAAGATTCTCAAACTTTCTTGCCTGGGCTGGCTTTGAACCTTGATCCTCAAAGCTCAGCCTCCTGAGTAGCTATGATTACAGGCATGAGCCACCAGTGCCAGTTACAGGTTATACCTTTCTCTATAGTGTCTAGGCTTCCTGGAAAGTCACACATCTGCAATCCCAGGTCAAAGACTTGAGGAAGCACCTGGGAAACCTGATAGACCTTCTGCTACCCACTATAATGGTTAAGCTCAACTATCAATTTGTTTCAGTTGAAATGCATCTAGGAAGCAACAGAGGACACCTCTGTTTATTTCCAGAGAGGATTAAGTAAGAGAGGAAGGCCTACTTTAGAGTGGGTGGCACTATCTCATAGGCTGGGGGCCTAGATGGAAAACAGAAGAACAAGGAGAAGTTCTGGCATTCTCTCTCTGCTTTCTGTGCTTTTGGTGGAGGTAGAAGCAAAGAACATACCTTTATTGTTGCATTTTAATGATGTGCCAGAATCCGACATACTCTGCCTTGGCTGCTTGTTTCTGGAAGGTTAGAATCATATTTGCCATGAGGGGAGCTCTGTGGAATTTTTTAGTCACTTGAAAAGACAGAGGAACCAATTCCCACTTGAGAAGGAAGTGGACTGGGACACTGTGTGACTTTGTACTTAATAATGAACCCCACCTTCCCCTGCTCCCCCACCCCTATCCATCAGCCAAGGCTGATATCTCTCTGGAAACTCAGAATGCTATCGTTTTGAGAAGATGGCAGAAATCTGATACGATTCATTCTTCCTAATTCCTATCTGGACACATAGTTCAGACTGCACAACATATTTTTTCATCAGAGTTGTGCATTTGGGATTGGAGAGTGTGCAAGTGTGTTCAATCATTTTTCCTGAGATATATTATGGGAGGCAAATCATGGCTTGCTCAGGATTCCAGCTTGTGATCAAGGCTACTGCAAAAATTCCATTTCTTGGACCCTCTCTCTAAGAGACTCTCCAGATAGGGCCGAAGGAGGAGAGTAGCTGTTGGGCAAGGGACATTTAGACTTAAGCCTATTCTACCATAAGAATAAATGAGTTGAAAGAAATGCAATTATGGATGAATTAATGCTTTGAAACAGCAGTGAAACCAAAGGATGAATAATGACTGAGCCAGCTTTACTTGGAAGAGCTGGCCAGAGCATACTTGGAAAGGTCTCCTCAATGACGACTTAGATCTCTTATCAGTGGAAGTAAGATAGGAAAGAATACAACCACTCCGTGACTGAGATTCTTTGAACATCTCAGGAAGCTGCAATGTCAATGAGTCAAATCTCCAAAGAGAATGGAACATAAAATATTGATAACGTCTGTTTATTTTGCGATTTATTCAACGCCTGTTTACTGAGCACTTACATGTGAGACACTTTCACCCAATGTGAATCATGTAAATACACATTTGTGAGTGAGGGTAAGGGCTAGAGAAAGTACATAAAAGAAAACTGAAATCCGTGCCCCAAATCTAAAGATATATAGAAAAGAGCAGCATCTCAGCCTTCCTCCTAATGTTCATTAGCCACATAATCCTCTTCATAGTATAAAGAACCCAACCTTTGATATTTTATCTAGTAATAGACACCAAACTAATACAAAGTTGTTATTGTCTTCAATAAACAATCTTCACAAAACAATGTTTCGGTGTAAGAAACATTTTGGGTTTGGGAGATTTGTGTACACAAAATAGTATGATCAGGGGCTGGGAGTTTGACTAGTGGTAGAGTGCTTGCCTAGCATGCATGAAGACCCGGGTTCAATTCCTCAGTACCACATACCTAGAAAAAAGCCAGAAGTGGTGCTGAGGCTCTAGTGGTAGAGCTCTAGCCTTGAGAAAGTCCAAGGACAGTGCTCAGACTCTGAGCTCAAGCCCAGGACTGGCAAAAAAAAAAAATAGTATGATCAGCCTCAATTTTGAATCAAGATAATTCTGATATTCCTTCTCTGGATCTTTTTTCCCCCAATCGCACAACTTTATCAGCTCAAGTAGAGCTTGCACAGTCATAACTCACTGACTCTTGACTGCTTTTTCTAGAAAACAGAAAGGGTAACAAAGCATACAAAAGTTGGTATTAATCACATAGGTGAGAAGATTAGGAACAAGAATTGAGAAAGATGAGGACAGGGCCAAAAAGATAGATGAGTTGAAGGCCTATGAACACATTCCTCAAACCACTGGGATTTCTGCAGTAATTGGAAAGATTTGTCAAACTGAGGGAGGCTTTAGTGTGAAAGGGGAGATGCAGAAATGGTACAGGAGCTTGTTACTAGTTAAAAATACTAGTGTGCACAATTGCCCTCTGGGATGAAATTAAGGCATATGGTGTGGCTTATAAGCATATGCAGTCAGGGGAGAAGTATTAAACGGCAAACTTTGGAATTCTGACTCTATTTAGGCCTCTGTTCCCAGAACTCTGACTTTGCTTTAGGTTTCTCACTGATCATAACCTCTAGTACACTGTAAATATCTGGAGGCGTGGTCCTTCCTTTGGCATAAACTGGGAAACTTGAACAATACGAACACATGCTGTTTGTGAGAGAGTACTCAGGAAAGCATGGTGTTCTGCAGACGCTCGGTGGGTGTCTCTGGATTGATGATCAGGCTCAGGGCTCAGAACTGATTAATATCTCCATATCTAATTAATGCTTCAGCTATTTGCCTGTGTCTCTTCTTCAGCCTAGGACGTATGTGGAAAGAGAAAGTTAGCATATGGGAAATCCCAGAATAAAATGAATTTAAGATAGCTCTGAATTTCATGGGGAACACAGACAATCAAGGGCGGGGGGGCAATGTCAAGATTCAGTCCTATTTTGAAATGTCCAAATGCTCGGAAGGTGTAGATAATGCCAGAAATAGCTTACACCTAGCTCTGCAGGAGGCTGAGATCTGAGGTTCACAGTTCAAAGCCAACCTGTGCAGAGAAGTCTGTATGATGCTTATCTTCAATTAGTCAGTGAAAGGCAGGAAATAGATGTATGGCTCCAGTGGTAGAGCACCAGCCTTAATTGAAAATGCAAAAGGAGAGTACAGGCTCTGAGTTCAAGTCCCACTATGGGCAGCAAAAACAAAAGAAATGCCTTAAAGACAAACCTTATCTGAATACCACAGGTTGGCTTTCTTTTTTCTTTTCTTTTCTTTTTGCCAATCCTGGGGCTTGAACTCAGGACCTTCTTGGATATTTTTTCTCTAGGCTAGTGCTCTGCCACTTGAGCCATAGTGCCATTCCCAGCTTTTTCTGTTATACGTGGTAGTACCAAGGAATTGAACCCAGGGCTTCGTGCATGCTAGAGATCATTAGGCCAAACTCCTGGCCCCCACAGGTTTCTTAATTACCCTTTCAAAAACATAATTTGATAGAGAACTAATTTGAGAGGAGAAAGAAAGGTATAACTTTCCTATTTAATCATAGTTAAATTAATCTTTCTTTGGAAGTAAAGAAAATCATACATATTTGCCTAAGACATCTTAGGGCTTTTCCATTGTGCAACTAACAAGAGATATGCCAGTTTTAGAAGAACCATTACAAATGACATACAGGTTTGAATAGTCAGTTGTTTTTTAAAAACGTAATGAAAAGTTGTGCATTAATGGAAAAAAAGCACAACTCCAGTAGCTCCAAATAGAAATGTCTCTATCAACTTAACTCATTGTTATTGAATTACCATTGGTTGAAATGCTCCAGTTACACACATTCAGCTGGGCTACAATAGGTGTATTGACAATTTAAAGACAAGCCAGTTGTTCATGCTTGTTATTCCAGCTACTCAGAAGGCTGAGCTCTGAGATCAAGACTCAAAGCCTAGGCAAGAAAGACTGTGAGACTCTTACCTTTAATTAACCACTAAAAGCAAGAACTAGACCTGTGGCTCAAGTGGTAGAGAACTAGCCTTGAGCACAAGAGCTCAGGAACAGTGCCCAGACCCTGCATTTAAGAACCAGGACACACACACACACACACACACACACACACACACACACACACACACACACACTAATACACTATATGTGGCCTTTATAAATTCGGCACATCACATAGCAGATGCACTTTCTTTTAATCTTTTACAGAGGCTTCACAATGAATCTGAAGTAACGTCTTCTACAAGCTGGTTGAAAGACACCATCCCCTAACAGGCTTGCTCAATGCAACGTTGCCCTGTGAGTGGAGGGAGGGGAGTTGTTGATTTCTGGGGTCTCATTCATGTTATATTTCCTCAAATTGGGAGTTCCAGGAGGACATATGCCAGAAAAGAGACAACTGGTTAGCATGGTCTTTTCTTCAAAACGTCCCTACATCCCCCTGGATTGAGTGAGAAATGACCAAGAGCCTTTCTGTTCTTCTGACAGAAAAAGACAAAGGGGAAGCAAAATAGAAAGCAAAGATTTGAGGAGGAGAAGAAAGATGATTTGAGGAACCTCACTGCTTAACCCAGCATTTCTTTTAGAGGTAGTAGTGTTGTGCATTAAGATGGTGTGATCCTTTTTAATTAAAAAAATGATTTTGATAACACCTCATGAAGCCAGATTTCTCAGTATTGTTTTACTTGGTGTAGATCCATCTTTGTAGCATGCAGCTGTGTCCTCAGTCATTTCTTAATAAATAATGACAATAAGGGTTTACCACAGTGCTTTGCAGTTCCATTCAGGGGTTGAGTTTTTCTATTTGCAAAGGAGTTCTTCCCTTTTTGAAAACACAGGCCGCCTGAGCTATTAGGTTGGCTCACAGCTGAGGTAGGGATTTGTCTTCTCATTCTAATTGCTTGTGGGAACCTTTCTGGCAGGAACACAGGTAAATCTGAGATTGTACAACAGTTTTGTCAGAGCAAGAACTACAAAGGCCTAAACTTATGTTTTTAAGATATCATAAGCTGATTTGATGCAGCTTTCTTCTTTTGTCCTAAACTCCTTTCACCCTGAAAATCACCTGTAACTGTGGTTTGTAAATTACCTGCCTCTGACATCTGAAGAAAAAAATGACATAAAAACCCAAACAACTCTCCCAAACCTTAACTGATACCACTATGTCCTCAAAGAGGACAAAGGAAAGGATTTAAAAAGTTGTTTTGCTTTTAATTTTAAGCATTCTTTCTTAAAAGGTGATTTTATGTAATTCAGATAAATAACAATAAAGCAAATAGCTTCCTAGAGATTTCTTCAAATATCCCATCCACCCAACCAAAGTTAACCCTAAAAGATATACAAGCATAAGTTAATTTGTTGTTTAAACAGGATCCTAGCCAGAATATATTAGCTCTTTATTTTTTCCAAAATAAACACTCATTTATTATAAAAGTAAAATAGATGCATTACAGAAACTTGGAAACCAATGAATAAAGCAAAACATCAAATCTGTCTTTGATTCCTATACTAAAGATATTATTTAATATTCTAGTGCATCCCTTTCAGATTTTCTCCCCCTGAGAACAACTTCTAGATACATTTAGAAGTCTTTGTATACATAAATAAACATACAATCTTAGATACTTTTCTAAGGTATTGTGGATTTCTTGCTTAAGAAGTTCCCTCATATTATTATATAACTTCTGTATATATGTTCTACAATTGTTGTAACAGTCTATTGAAACGTAAATTCCATAATTTATCTAACCTTTCCTCTACTGGTAGACATATATCCACTCTCAATCAAGGTTGCTCAAATCCTTCATCATCATAGTGAACATATTTTCTTTGTTCCATATTATTTTGTTTCCTAGTATTTCTGTAGAACATAGTTGTAGAAAAGAACCAGAGATTAAAAAAACAGCAATAAGTTAAGTGACAGTGGCTTATACCTGTAATCCTAGATACTCGGGAGACTGAGATCTGAGCATTGCAGTTTGAAGACAGCCTGGACAGGAAAGTCCTTTTATCTCCAATCAAACACCAAAAAAAAGGTGGAAGTAGAGCTGTGGCTCAAGTAGTAGAGTGCTAGCCTTGAGCAGAAACCAACAACAAAAACCAACAGTGATATTTCAAGTGCTTAGATATTATCATGTTGGTTGAGTTGTAGTTTATGACCTAGATGTGTTAAAAAAAGTGGGAGTTTAACTAATTTTTTTCTTTCCCACCCTGTGGGTGTTTGGTATTGGGAATCAAATTTAAGATCTCATGCTTCATAAGCAGGTTCCTACTGGTTCAGCAGGGCTGAACATGTCTTCAGCCCTTATTTGGTGTGGATTATTTTCAAGGTATGGTCCTGATTTATGTTAGGACAGACTGAATTTCCTCTGACCTGTGTTTCTTCTGTAGCTGGTAAGGGGGTATGCTCTACTGTGCCCAGTCTGGTTTTTTTCATACATTTTTTATTGTAATTAATATAAGGGTTACAGTATATTCATCAGATAGAAGGTGCATTATTTCACAAACATTGATACCCTTTCTCATGTCTTGGTCTCCATTTCCCTCCCCCCACTCCCGCCCTTCACCTTGTTTTTTTCCCTTTCCCTATCCTATTTCACATAACCAAATTAGCACATATATAATGTATCAGATAACAAAGTAAAATACTGTAACAATATGAGATAACCCAGGGATAGCAAAAGAGATGAGAGATAACATAGTACATTAAGGACAACAATCACTCATTATATGGCTTTTGCTTCTATTCTGGATATTTTTTTGGAGATTCAAAATAGAGAGGGGAGGAGGAGAGAGGAGGAGAGAAAAGAACACTTTGTCAACAATAGGCTTTTCTGGTTTTAAGCCAGGAGAAAAAAGTTCCATATAGTTTAGACAAATAGAACTAAATAGAGAAGAGATCCTCTGTTATATTTCCTAGCTTTAGAGATTATCAATATTTTTTCATATCTTTTTTTAATACTCAATATTTGGGTGGTTGAAGGATGCGATGCACTTGAAAAGAAAGCAAGGAAAAATAAAATATATTTCATAGATTTAAAAGCTTTTGATATGAATTCTAGAGATGCAATTAGCAGTCAATGAAAATGCCTATTTAGATTATTTATAGATGAAGGATGAAGCAGAAATTAGAGACCAGGTCGTAGAAGCAAGAATCTATTTGTACAATTTCTTTTTTTGTAGATAAGAAAGAGAAAGGAGAGGGAACGTAGGTAATTATTTAGCTTCCATGGGGGTTTTCCCAAAAGAAGAGGGGAGGAAGAATACAGTATAGAATGAATGAGAAGAAATGGAAGCTTAACCATCTGCTTGACTTTTTTTTTTTTGCCAGTCCAGAGGCTTGAAACCTAGGCCTGAGCACTGTCTCTGACCTCCTTTTGCTCAAGGCTAACACTATACCACTGAGACACAGTACTACTTGCAGCTTTTTCTGTGACTTAACTGGAGATAGAGTCTCATAGATTTTCCTGCACAAACTGGCTTCGAACTGTCACACTCAGATCTCAGCCTCCTGAGTATCTAGGATTTCAGGCACGAGCTGCCAGTGCCCAGCATCTTAATATCACCCATTTTAAAAGTCAAGGACGAGGTGTTCTGATTTGTATTTTACATAGTACTTCCTTTTTAATCTAGTTTACAGGGCTCCTTTCTTTACTAAGTAGGTAACAACTATCTCTAATCAACCTACCTTCCTTCCTTCCTTCCTTCCTTCCTTCCTTCCTTCCTTCCTTCCTTCCCTCTCTCCTTCCTTCCTTCCTCCCTCCCCCCCTCCTTTCCTTCCTTTTGTCTGAGATTCCATGGTTGAGGGTAAGTAGATGTTTCCAGTTCTTGAATAGATTCAAAGGAGGACAAGGAGCTTAGTCAGGTAATATCCAAATATTTACTGTTCAATTTTTATCTTATTAGAAAATGAAAGTGCTTTGTTCAAAGGCTTCTATCCTTTGGACTTTTGCGCCATTCCTAGCCTTGTGAGGACGTATTAATTAACCTGGGTCGTGGTGAAAAGAAGTGAACTTTCTATGAACTCCTAAGAATTCTCCAAAAAATGGGCAGTCAGATCAGTAAGAGAGGCAGCATTATAATCTTATTTCACTGCTGTCTAGCTAAGTATTGTGTGCTCTTTCTGATAGTTTGTCTTTTCTCTTCCTCCTCCCTCTCTCCTATCCCTACCATAGGCTACGTCTTCCCTCCTCTCCCCTTCTCTTCTCATCACTTTTCATCTTTCTTTCCCTCCCTCCCTCCCTCCCTCCCTCCCTCCCTCCCTCCCTCCCTCCCTCTCTTCCTCCCTCCCTCCTTCCCTCCCTCCATTTCCATGTATGCCTGCCTTTGTGGGTATTGTATCACTGGGATGCCAGTGTGTCTAGCTATAGTGGAATGTTTTTGATACTAGGTTAGCCTAGGAAGTATGTCACTGTATCCTATGAGACAGGTTTAAACCGACATTTTGAAGCACAGGTCTGGGTTTATTTTGGGTACCACATTCTACTTTTACCTAACATGTTCAGACAAATGAGCTGTATTTTCCAGAGTCGTAGAGATAATTGTCCCACTTTTTTCATTTTTCTTTCTGACGGTAGTTCTAATCTTAAAACGTTGTATCATTTAGCCACCTCTCCTGTCTCGTTTTCTCTCTACCCTTCCTAGCCTGCAGTATTCACACGCATGCTCTCTACTTCTATAAGATCAACTTTAATTGACTAGATATACAAGTGAGAACATGTGGTATTTATCCACCTGTGGTTGTCTTATTTCACTGAATAGATAGAAGATACTTTTCTATTAGAGGAGAACTACATCAGAGTATTTTATTTTATACATATTTTATATTTCAAAATAGGCAAAAGGGAATATTTTGAATATTTTGAATGCTTTTTATCACAAAGAACTGATAAATGTTGGAGGCAATGGATATATTAATTCCCTGATGTGTCACTATACAATGTACACATGCACTGAAGCAGAATAATGCACCTCATGAATATGTATACTTATCTACATCAGTTAAAAATAAACTTACTTAAAAATTCTTCACTCTAGTGGAGAGAGCACATTCTAGATAACTGAAGTAGAGTATAGGCTAAGATTCTATCACTGGCAAGGTAAAGTCATGAAAACATGAATTATGCTTTCCCTTTCTGATTGTCAGAGATGTTTCTACTTGTCCCCGTCACCAGCTAATTAATGATAACGATATCTCCAATATTCCTCTGGCCAGTGAAAGCTAAGCTCGTCTTAATAGCTCCCTCTCAGGTGCCATCAGATTCCGCTATATACTATTGTCTATAATTGCTTTTGCTAGTATGAATAAAAGAAAACCTTAGCAGTACATTTTGTTAAACATTTGAACAATTAGAATGTACTAACACAAAACAATGTCTCACACAGGGACTGTTGTGGGGAAAAGTGTATCTAATAATAGCAGCTTGTAAAAATGAGGACTATTCTAGGGAGTTTTAGGGAAAAAAAGCAGAATATTCCGTGAGTGTTCATGAATATTTGGCAAAGGAAGAAAGAGATACAAAAGGAGAAATATGTTTCAGGTTCCACTGAAGCAGGAAGTATATGTGACCTGAGTACGTAGTGGAATCACTTAAAGTAGAACAAAGGCATTCTTTTTTTTTTTTTTTTTTTTTTTTTTTGCCAGTCCTGGGCTGGGGCTCAGGGCCTGAGCACTGTCCTTGGACTTTCTCAAGGCTAGCACTCTACCTCTTGAGCCTCAACACCACTTCCGGCTTTTTTCTATGTATGTGGTACCGAGGAATTGAACCCGGGTCTTTGTGCATGCTAGGCAAGCACTCTACCACTAGGCCAAACTCCCGGCCCAACAAAGGCATTCTTGAGAACAAGTAAGTCCTGTGAGAAGATAGATCTCTATTACTTTTTACGTGAAACTGCGTTTGCTCCAGTGTAAGAAGGAAGCTAGTACAGGAGAACAAATTAATTTGAGATCATGTGAAAGATCAATGGAAAACCTGTGTGTGTGTGTGTGTGTGTGTGTGTGTGTGTGTGAGAGAGAGAGAGAGAGAGAGAGAGAGAGAGAGAGAGAGAGAGAGAGAGAGAGAGACAGAGAGACAGAGACAGAGAGACAGAGAGAGACAGAGAGAGGCACATAGCAGTAGCATAGAGAGATTAAATGAAGAGCATAGTGGCTTATAAAATGATAAAATTTTTAAAAGAAAACAAATGTAAGGTACAGAGATAATATGAAAAGTAATTTTGGAACTTTCTGTTATTATGATTATTATTTTGTGCCAGTCTTCTGTTTTTTTTTTTTGTTGTTGTTGTTGTTGTTTTGCCAGTCCTGGGCTGGAGCTCAGGGCTTGAGCACTGTCCTTGGACTTTCTCAAGGCTAGAGCTCTACCACTTGAGCCTCAGCACCACTTCTGGCTTTTTTCTAGGTATGTGGTACCGAGGAATCGAACCCGGGTCTTTGTGCATGCTAGGCAAGCACTCAACCACTAGGCCAAAATCCCGGCCCCCAGTCTTCTGTTTTTTGGGTAATTAATTGGAGATAAGAGTCTCATGCTCAGGCTGCTTGAGCTGGCTTCGATCCTCAGTCCTCAAATCTAGCCTCCTGAGGAGTTAGCATTATAGGAATGAACCACTAGCACATTAATTTTTGGAACTTTAAAATTTGTAATCTTAAATATTGAGTATTTTAGTACTTAAACGCTATTTTTGCAGGACCCTAAAGATTATGTAGCATAATGTTTAGCAAATGCTTGGTCTGATGATTAAGAGTGAAGTCAACAGCTTCCTTGTGTAACAATCTGACATCTTATACTTCAACACACCACTGCACTCACTAGAAGCAAGTCCGGTCTTCCTGCCCCAGAGTCATGTAGAGGGCAATGGAGCCCACAGAGCTGCAGGTAGAGGAGGCCTGGTTCTCATGAAGAAGACAAATGCAGCCTAAGAGGGGGTATAAATCATCTCTGTGCAGTTTTTCCTCACTGCTTTAGATAATCTCCCACAGAGGGCTTCTGTGGGAGACCTCAGGCTAAAGCCAGATGTTAAGTGAAACAACACAGGAGACAAATCCTTCCAGGCTCCACCCCTCCCTTGTGAGGCTTGGTAGATTTTAACAAAAAGTACAAATACTTCTGAAGAATCAGTATTTCCTAAGATGAGAAAAGATCATTGCTAGGAGATTGATTAAAAAAAAATACCCAACAATGTCAAAAATAAACAAACAAACAAAAAACAAAAAGTAAACACAGGTTTTTCAACAGCTGTGTAAGAAAAAACCAAATTTGAGACAAGGCTGGAATATTTACAGTCTATGCATCCCTAGTAGGGGTTGAAAATGGCTGCACAAATGGCAAACAAAAGCAAGTGGAAATTTTGACTAAAGAAAAATTCATCTCTTTAAATGTTCCAGTATGCCCCAGAATCAACTCAAATGTTAGACAATCTGTCACAGCAAAAATCACAGCATTGTCTCTTAGTTGACCTGATTTGGAGGTCACAAAGCTCAGCCAGACATTCTAGCTTCCTGGAGATAACACACCTGATGTGTGGGTTCGGATAATGGTTGCTGAGGTTACGTCACAGGAATGTAAAGTCTGCTTTTGCTAAAAACACTGACTCATTGTAGCTCTTTGATGGATGACTAAAACAGAATAAAAAGCTTTGCATCTCTGCCTGTATTGTGTCTGCCTCCTATCTGCCTCAGCTTTCTGTCTACTGACTTCTGCGTGTGGACATTTTGGTCATTTGAGAAATGACTCAAGACTATGACAAAGGGTTCTCTTGTACCCCTATGCTTGCACTTTCTCACAGCTCAAGCACCTTTTCTTCCTTATCTTTATTATACATCCCAAATTTGACCAAGAGGCCAAGGACATTTATACAAGACAATGCAGTAGCAACAGAGGGCTGTTGACAGTCCCTGGGTTACACCACTACTGTTAGCTTACAAAACTCAAGGATAAAATGCTTGCTCACAAATAGGAAAACACCTTTCAAAATCATGTTCAGAACAATGGGAAACTAATGACCTTTAGGTCCCCCCCAATAATAAAGCCAATTAAAAGTGAATCAAAGGTTCCTCTATTCAGGGGAGCATCCTTAATCACCTCTGCCCAGAGTTGACTTCTTTCATCTTGAGTTGAAGTCCTAGGAAACGAATTTTGAAGTATGCAAAACAATGAGTAAAGAAGCTTTTATGCTATGCACTTATTCTCCTTTCTTCTGTTTCCATGTCACAGAGCCCACCACTTATTATCATTTCTCATCCAATATTTAGGATATTTATATTACAAAATTATTCATCTAAAATTCAAATTTAACTGGGAAAACTGGATTATAGTATTGGCAATAGTATTTTCAGAATTTTGAGAGTTTCCAGAGGTTCTGGGAAGAATGTTAGGAAAGTCAGAAGACAGAAGAGTCTGGACGAAGAATTGTCTGGGAAGGGTAAATAGTTGTCTCCTAATGACTAAAACACAAACTACCCTGCGAGCCTGGCAAAGCCATTCTGAATCTCCTCCCCTGGAGAAGGAAGGAGCTAGAGCTTCTTTCCCAGTGTTCTGCTGAGAGCTCCCTTGGCTCTTAAGGGGCAGGCTGTGTGCTTTGTGTATTTCAGTAGAGATTTCAGTTGGCATGCAACAAAATCATTAGGGAGGAATGGCTCAGACACTGGTGAAGGGTTGTGGATAGGGAAAGGGGAAACACCGAAAGACAACGATACACTGTAGGCACAAAGTACATCATCCGAGTACTGCATGAAGGAAAACACACAAATAATGCCATGGATGATTTTTTAAAAGATTTTTTCCTGCATAAGTCAGTTTTATTTGCTTTATTCATATCATATTCTTGGGCAGGGGAAAAAGGGGGTGTTCTCCAGGTGTAGGAGTCAGAAATGGACTCCTGTTCACCTCTAAAGATTTAAAAAACTCCTACTTCAGTGTATAACATCTCTAGTTAGTAGCATTTTATCTCAAAGCCTGCAACAATTTCTAGGATGAATGACACGAACATTTTTTCTAGTTTTATTTAAACATGAATCTTTCTTTCTTTCTTTTTTTTTTTTTGTGACAGTTTTGCTACAGAGCTCAGCCTGATCCTGAGCTCAAGATTCTCCTGCTTCAGCCTCTTGAGAGCTGGATTACAGCTGTATGTTCTCTGGGGTTTTTTTTTGGTGGGGGGGAGGGGGAGGGGTCATGGGGCTTTAACTCTGGCCTGGGTGCTGTCCCTGAGCTCTTCAGCTCAAGATTATCACCCTACCCTTGAGCCACAGCCCCACTTCCCATTTCCTAGAGATTAAATTGGAGATAAGAGCTTTCGGCTTGTATTGCCTCAGCTGGCTTTGAACCTTGATCCTCAGATCTCAGCCTCCAGAGTAGTGAGGATTACAGGCGTGAGCCACCTCGCCCTGCAGCTATATGTTCTTATACTTAGCAATTACTAACATCTGAGGCTTTTTGAACCAACACAGAATACTATATATTCAATTCCAGGCTTTTCTTTCCACTGTATTCAATATTATGTATCTTAATTCAAGTTGGATGCTCGTCTAGTAGAATTACTCTGCTGCCATGTTGCGGAATTCAATAAGGGTAAGCCTGGTTCAAATGAGAGAATTCTTCTCCTTGGCACCCAATTGTCTTACTTACATAGTTATACAGACCTCAAGGCTATATTACTACCTAGGTTCCAATGTCATGGAAGCTAGCTAAGCACTTCTGTGTATTGGTACCTAAAAGTCTACGGATAGCAACACAGTTTAACAGTAAAAACCTAAGCACAGTTTCAAGAGAAAAAGAGATGCTGTGTGTAGATGATGGCAGATGTTTATTTTTTTTTTTAAGTAATGAAATAAATCTGCCTTTGTGTCATAAGGATAAAAGCTTTGGGGTCACACTCTTCACAGTCAGAGCAGAGGTAGGCTGGGATCAGGGCCGGGGTGGGGTGTGTGTGTGTGTGTGTGTGTGTGTGTGTGGGTGTGTGTGTGTGGGTGTGTGTGTGGGGGTCCCCGGTATCTTCTGTGCAGGCAGCAGGGCCCAGGGATGGAGAAGGGTGGCGCAGAGCGGTGCCAGGCGCGCTCACTCACCGGTGCTGCTCTGGATGGTTCTGACGGTGGTGGTGGTGCGCGGTGGCGAGGAGGAGCGCAGGGACAGGCACTCGTCATCCTGGGAGCAGCCTTTCTCGATGGCCCGCACGTAGCTGTGGCTGCGCATGCGGAAGCAGCCGGGCATGGGCAGATCCAGGGCCTCCACCGCCTGCGACTCCAGCTCGCTGAAGACCGACTCGCACACCGACTCGAACTGCCCGTTCACCTCCATCTCGCTCACCTGCGGGCCCGCACCAAGTGGTTAGTGCACCGTCCTCCAAGCTCAGTTCCCAGACAGGTTACACTCAACGCCCTGGGATTTCCTTTATGTGACAGAGGAATGATGCCAGGAAACGAATTCCTTCCTTTCCTGGGGCTTGAACTCAGGGCGCTTTACACTCCAGCCCCAGGCTCTGCCGTGGGAACCGCAGCTCCACTTCCAGCCTTTTGGCGATTACTTCAAGATAAGTCTCATGGACTTTCCCATCTTCAGATCTCGGTCTCCTGGGTTAGCTAGGGTTACAGGTGTGACCCACCCGCACCAGGCTATCTTAAAGGAAGTGAGTTTTGTCTCACGGTACAAGGAAATAGAGGCTGGGGCATCCAGTGCATGCCCCAGGATGAAAGATGAAAAAAAATCTATTATTTTTCCTCCTCCTCCTCCTCCTCCTCCTCCTCCTCCTCCTCCTCCTCCTCCTCCTCCTCCTCCTCTTCATTTTTTCTCTTCTCCTTTACCTTCTGTGTCACTGGAGTTGGAACCCAGGGCCTCATGCATGTTAGACAGGTACTCTATCTGTAAGATGCAACCCAAGCCCTCTATACTTATTTTATTACTACTATTATTGTTAGCCAGTTCCGGGGCTTGAAATGAGTGCCTGGGCACTGTTCTTGAGCTTTCTCAAGGATAGTGCTCTACCACTTGAGCCACAGCATTATTTCTGGCTTTTACTGTATATGAGGTATCCAGGAATCAAACCCAGGGCTTCATGAATGCTAGGCAAGCAGTCTACCATTAGGCCACACTCCTGGCCCTACCTCTTTCTTTTTTAAACAGAAATTTTATCAAGCCATGATTTCAGTAGTTCATATATTTCAAGATAATTTGTTTTCAGCAGCTAGTAGTTTTACATTTTTAAAATTTTATTGTAAAGGTGATTTACAGAGGGGCTACAGTTATATACTGTTTTAGTTTTAAGAAAGTAACTAGTTTGTTAAGTAGTTGCAGTGTTGACTGAGGTTCCACCGTCGAGTGTGGAAACATACTCTGTATTTTCTGGCAAGATTCATTCTGTTCAAAAGTAAACTAAACCCAAACAATGTTAAAATCTTAAAAAGCACTATCAAGATCTTTTTTTTCAAAACTACTTACAGGTTTTTCTCTTCCTTATAACAAGCGGATATGGACCACAAATAGTTTGAGTGAGCTTAGAGAAATCTTTGTCACGGAGCCCTCTGTTTGTGTGTGCACATGTGTGGATGTGATGGTTTTCAATGATTTCTTTTCCTCTGTATATAATTCTTAATGGGTCTGAGTTCCACTTATAAAGCACCATGCCTAACTGGCTATACTTCATTTAGTATCTCTCTTTATATAATTAACTCACTAGAGAACTGGGAGAAATTTGGATTTTCTGTTATCTTCTGGGTCTTCTTATCTCTATTTTTCCTAATGTTAATTCATAAGTAATAGAGACTTTAATTGATTAAATGACTGGGAGGGAAAGGGGGACAAAAACAGGGGTAGGGGTATCAAGGTTGGAGAAGTACTGTACCCATTACCTGATAACTGTAACCCCTCTCTCTATACATTATCCTGACAATAAAATACAATAAAAAACGATAATCAAATTCAGAACATGTACTTAAAATTAAGACAATTTTTTTTACTGTCTCCTCATCTTGTGATATGTGAAGATGTGTTCACTCTGGCAAACCTTCAAAACATAGACCAATTACCTTTATATATATGGGAAGAAAATTGCATTTTAATAGTCTTAACAGTTTAAAAATAGTAGTTTTGCTTTCTTTATCCAATAGGATATAATCTGCACATTTTCAAAGCAAATAACCATAGGCATCTGTGTATGTATACACACATGTATCTGCATATATATATATATAAATATATATTGCTGGGCACTGATGGCTCATGGCATAAGCCTAGATACTTAGGAAGCTGAGATCACAGGAGCCTGGGTCTAAGCTAACCCAGGCAGAAAAATCTGCTACATTTTACCTTGAAACAAATCAGAAAAGTGGACCTGGCAAGGCTCAAGTGCACAGCACCAGCCAAGCAAGCAAAAGATTCAGTTTAAGCCCCAAGCATTGTATGTGCATGTGTGTGCATGCGTGTGTGTGTGTGTGTGTGTGTGTGTATGCACACCCACGTTTATTAGGAAATATGTGCACATATATTTAGAGATAAAGATACAAGGTATCAGCAAGTAATGTCAACTAGAGTGAAGGAAAGAAATAGTGGAGGAAACCTTAACAATGAATGTGACTCTGAGTGAAGGATTTATTGATAAGTGACTCTTTTTTTTGTTTGCCAGTCTTGGGCTTGAACTCAGGGCCTGTCCTTGAACTTTCTCAAGGCTAGAGCTCTACCACTTGAGCCTCAGCACCACTTCCAGCTTTTTATTTTCTATGCATGTGGTACTGAGGAATCGAATCTGGGTCTTTGTGCATGCTAGGCAAGCACTCTACCACTAGGCCAAACTCCCGGCCCTGATAAGTGATTCTTTTGGGAAGTAAATTATATAGTGTAGGTATAAGGACATAATTTGTTCTCCTTTTGTTTGCCTTATAAATGTTAAACTTGGATGTGTTTTCAGAGGTTATGTATAACCTCCTTGATTTCATTTTTGTTTTTTTTTTGTCAGTCCTGGGGCTTGAACTCAGAGTTTGGGTACTGTTCTTGCGCTTTCTCAAGGCTAGCACTCTACCACTTGAGCCACAGCACCATTTCCAGCTTTTTCTGTGTATGTTACCAAGGAATTGACCCTGGGTCTTCCTGCATGCTAGGCAAGCACTCTACCACTAGGCCACACTCCCAGCTCAAGTTGTGTTTTTAATCTTCACAACTGACCCCTCATCCATCAACTTCCTGACCAAATTGCTGGTGCCAACTGCTGATGACTTTCCCAGGACCCTCTCCTGTGCCTCATCCACCTGGTAGGCCACAGATGTCAGGAGAATGCTGTGGCCGAGTTCACGGTGCACTCCTTGCACCGCTGCATTGAGTCTAGTCCATCAGTGATTTACGTGGGGCTCGACAACTGACCCACTTTTCCATCTCAGTTTTCATTAAGCCCCATGTATTGGCAATACATGGCCACGGCGGATCTGGCAGTAGTTACCTGGCTGATGGTGCTCATGGCTCGCATATAGCTCTCATTCCTGGAGCGGAACTTGGGTGATGTGAGCAGGCCTGCAGGGTCAAGGCTGTCCAGACTTCGGTTGATGGAGACTTCACTTACTGCCCTCAGGTAACTGTGACTCCGGATCTGGAGTTTGGGTGAGTGTTCATTGGAGATCCTGGTAGAGAACAATCGAAAGAGTGCATGTAGTCATATTTCAAAATGTAGGCAGTAATGACATGTGGCACTGTGGTCATTAATGAAGCACCTAAATAACAAGGCAGATAATACAGATGTCCTCAACAGTATTTCACAAGAAAGATCTTTTCTTTTTAGGTTTGCATTTTGTTTTCCTTCTTAAATTTAATTAAAATTTTAATCGACACAATAATTGGATATAGACAAAATCCTCTCTGTTAGCTCAGTATTCAACTGAGTGTTTTCAGCCATAGGTACACTGTCTCTATACAGTACCTGAGAAGTCTTTTTTATTTTTATTTTTTGTTAGCTGTGGGGTTTGAACTCAAGACCTGAACACCTTCCTTGGGCTTTCTCAAGAATAGTGCTCTACCACTTGAGCCACAGTACCACTTCCAACTTTTTCTATGTATGTGGTACCAAGGAATTGAAGCCAGGTTTTCATGTATGCTAGGCAAGCACTCTACCACTAGACCAAACTCCTGCCCAAAGTCATTCTTCTTATACCCAATTTAACAGTCTCCTCTCCAGCTCATCACATCCCTTCCCTTCTTAGCCTCTGCTAACTGCTTTTGAGACTAACTTGTAAGTCTTCCACTTGTGAGAACGAGCAACATTTGTCCTTCTGTGCCTGACTGAATGCACTTAACCTAATGCTCCAGCTCTACCCATGAAGCTACAAATGACAGGATTTCATTTTTTTGCCAGGTCTGGGGCTTGACCTCAAAGCCTGAGCACTATCCTTGAGCTTTCTCAAGGCTACCTCTTTACCACTTGAACCACAGCACCACTGCTGGCTTTTTCTGTGTATGTGGTACTGAGGAATTGAACCCAGGGCTTGGTGCCTGCTAGGCAAGCACTCTACCACTAGGCCATACTCCTGACTTCAGGATTTCATGTTTTAATGACTGCAAACCATTTCATTGTATGGAATATCTCATCCTATTATCTATCTATCTATCTATCTATCTGTCTACCTACCTACCTACCTATCATCCATCTATCTGCCTATCTTTCTATTCATCTTTATCCATTTGTTTGTTGATGGGCACTTAGGTTAATTCCATGTCTTGGCTACAGTGAAGAGTGCCACTATAAACATATGTCTGTACATATCCCTTCACTTACTAGTTTAATTTTCTTTGTGCACATAAATAATAGTGGGATTACTGTTTCATAAAGTAGTTTTTTTCTAGCTGTAAGTTATTTTGTTTTCTTTTTTTCATATATTTTTATTGTAATTAATAGAAGGGTTACATTATATTTGCCAGATAGAAGGTACATTAATTTACATACGTTGATACCCTTTCTCATGTCTTGGTCCCCATTTCCCTCCCCCCCACCTCTACCCCTTATTTTGTTTTCCCCCCTTCCCTATCTAATTTCAAATAACCAAATACAAATATATCCAATATATCAGATAACAAAGTAAGATACCGTAACAATATGAGATAATCAAGGGATAGCAAAAGAGATGAGAGATAACATAGTACATTAAGGACAACAATCACTCATTATATGGCTTTTGTTTCTATATCCTAGAGGTCCTTTCATTTAGCGTCATACTATATGGCCTTATGTATCTAGGTTTTGCTCTATTGCAAATCTATGCTAGGAGAGACCAAGGTTTCTACTGATTATGACAAATGAGGGAAACCATTGAGCCTATGTTCCTTTGAGTCTGGCTTACTTCACTTAATATCATCTTTTCTAAGTCTTTCCATTTCCTTGCGAATGGGGCGATGTCGTTCTTTCTGACCGCAGCATAGAATTCCATTGTGTATAAATACCACATCTTGTTGATCCACTCATCAACTGAGGGACATCTGGGTTGGTTCCATATCTTTGCTATGGTAAATAATGCTGCAATGAACATAATTGTGCTAGTGGATTTAGTCTGTCCTTGTTTCTGGACAATTGGGTAAATGCCTAGTAGTGGAATTGCTGGGTCATAGGGGAGCTCTATGTTTAGTCTTTTGAGGAACTGCCATACTGCTTTCCATAGTGGTTGAACAAGCTTTTAAAAATGGCAGGAACTAATAAATATCTCTCTTTCCTGACTCTCAATGTCAATGGACTTAACTCTCCAATTAAATGACACAGACTATCTAGTTGGATTAAAAAGCAAGATCCATCGTTCTGCTGTCTTCAAGAGACACACCTTACCCCAAAAAACAAACATTTTTTGAAAGTGAGAGGTTGGAATAAACTCTATCAAGCTAACAGCCCCCATAAACAGGCTGGAGTTGCCATCCTCATATCAGATAAAATAGACTTCAAACTAAAATTAGTGAGAAAAGACAAAGAAGGTTACTACATACTACTAAAGGGATCTTTCCTCCAGGAGGACATAAGCATCCTAAATATCTACACACCAAATCCTGGAGCTCCGAACTTCATCAAGCAAACTTTACTTTCACTGAAACCATACATAGATCAAAACACACTGACTGTGGTGATTTTAACACACCATTCTCATCTATGGACAGATCAACCAGGCAAAAACTCAACAGAGAAACCTTAGAATTGAACAACTGTATAGACCAACTAGATCTAACAGACATCTGCAGATTATTCCACCCAGCAACAACACAATATACATTTTTTTTCAGCAGCACATGGAACATTTTCCAAAATAGACCACATTTTAGGGCATAAAACAAACCTGGGCAGATTCAGAAACACTGAAATTATTCCCTGCACTCTCTCAGACCACAGAGGCATCAAATTGGAACTGAACACAAATCTCCACCAACGAAAACCCTGTAAATCATGCAGATTGAACAACACATTGTTGAATCACCAATGGGTCATCGAGGAGATCATAACAGAAATCCAACAGTTTATGAAATTTAACAAAAAGGAGCACACAAAATACGGGCTCCTTTGGGACACGGCAAAGGCAGTACTCAGAGGAAAATTCATAGCTCTGGATGCCTATAATATCAAATTGGAAAAATTGCAAGCTTAAGCTTCTGGAACAAGAGCAACAAACCAACCCTAATCCCAATAGAAGGAAGCAAATTATTAAAATCAAAGCAGAATTAAATGAATTGGAGTCTAAAAAAACTATAGAAAGAATCAACAAAACAAGGAGTTGGTTCTTTGAAAAAAATTAACAAAATTGACAGACCCTTATCAAATCTTACCAAAAAAAGAAGGGAGCATACCGAAATAAACAAAATCACAGACGAAAGTGGTAATATCATGACAGAAATTACCAAGATCCAGAATATCATGAGGGAATACTTCTCAAACCTTTATGCCAACAAATTTGAGAATCTA
This sequence comes from Megascapheus bottae, assembly GCF_031878675.1. Classification (NCBI taxonomy): domain Eukaryota; kingdom Metazoa; phylum Chordata; class Mammalia; order Rodentia; family Geomyidae; genus Megascapheus; species Megascapheus bottae. Next base: position 40,271,103 of record NC_143527.1, read on the forward strand.
GAAGAAATGGATGAATTCCTAACCAATATTAACATACCCACACTGAACCAAGAAGAACTAAGCCAGCTAAATAGGCCTATTTCAAGCATTGAAATAGAAATGGCAATAAGAGACCTTCCACCTAAGAAAAGCCCAGGGCCAGATGGATTCACAGCTGAATTCTATAAGGTCTTCAAAGCAGAGCTCACACCAATACTCCCCAAGCTCTTCAACGAAATTGAAAATGAAGGCTCTTTACCAAATTCGTAAGGTAGTTTTATTTCCAGTTTTTTGAGGGACCACTATAATGTTTTTTTAGAATGTTTGTATCACTTTACATTCTTATTGTCACTGTATAAAATAAGAGTTCCCCATTTTTACAGGAAAAAAATCTTCTGATTGCAAACCATTAAAATCAACTACAATTCTTTTCAACTATGAAATCATTTCCCCATTCACATTCCTAGGTATCCTAAGGAGGAAGAGAATCATAGTGATTGCCTTGCAACAGAAGTTTGAAAGGTTTTCCTGTGTATCTTTGACTGGAAGCATGTTTCTATATTTTGATTTTCTAATAACAGCTAGCAGCTCTATATCTATAATGGTCTATCTGTTTACCAAAATCAATTAACCAACCATCCAACCAATCTAATTTTAACTTTCTCATACAATTGGGATTCAAATTTCAGCCATCAAAATTTACTCTCTTTAGTTTTGCTTTTTAAAGACAAACTTTTGTATATGTGGCATTAGTGAAGGAGCAGACAAGTCAGTAGAATAAAACAAGGGCTCCAGATACAGATTCTAAAATGCGTTTGGGTTTACTATGTTACAGAGATGGTAATTTACAAAGATGGAGAATAGATCCAACTATTTAACAATGGTTAGAACACTAAAGCATTTATTTGGGGGAGAAAATGGATTTCTATTGTTCATTTAAATTAGAAATAACAATACTAAAACCTTTATAGTTCTCTAATATGACACAGATTATAATTTATAATCTTAATTTCTATACCATCAAAGTAAATAAGAGTTACCTGGGTATTATAAAAATAAATGGACTATAAGTTTCATGCAAAGGAATGTGACAAAGAATGATTCCTGAAATCCATGTCAAAACTAAAAGACCCATGTCAAAACTAAAAGACTGACAAGTAGAAACATATACAAATATTACACTTTTGTTGAAAGAAACTATCAAGAGTTAAGAGAGTTGTTGAATAGAAGAAACATATTTGCTATATGATACAGTATAACATAAAGGTGATGCTTCATATCTCCAAAGCGGGCTTCCAAGTAAATAAAAACATAATTCACCACTGCTTTGTTCAATTATAAGTCTTTTGTACAACTATTTAAAGATATTAAAAATGCAATTCACTCAATAAAAACAGGTAGTTTATAAAGAAGTAAATCACAGGGAAATAAATACATAAATTCCAAGAAAATAATTTTACATGGCAACAAGACTTTGAATCCTATTAATAATGAGACAAGTGTTGATTTAGAATACTATTTGTATACATATCACACATTCATATAAAGTCTGTAGATAGATGGTAAAGCTACTGAAAATGCCGTAGCAATGAATAAAATTGCACTCATTTGCACAGCTTAAATGGAATTAATAACTGCAACAGCTGAAAAACACTGTTGCAATATTACAAAACCTTGAGAATCTGATTAGTTGAGTCAGAGGAAACTGAGGAAATTGTTATGTCAAAAATTCCATCTAAACAACAAACTGCATGATTTGTTTTCTCTTAAATATCTTCAAAATGATAAAGTAAAAAACAGAGCCTTAAGTTGAAACACATATAACCAAAAGTTTATTTCCTCTCAAAACTTGAGCCTTTGATGACAAATGCATTTCTCTGCTATTTTAAAATAATGGTTTTATGAACATAAATGATGCCGCCATTCTGAAAAGTTATCAAGGCAGCAGTGGACGTGGCTATTAAGTGGAATATGTTCAAAAGATGTGAAAGTCCAATGTTTTTAAAAATTAGTATCTGCTAGTTGAGATGGGGAAGTGAGTTAGTTATCAATGCCATAATTAATCATCCTGGCCTTGTTGAATGGAATCAGGCAGAATTCCAAAATTTCAAAGTAGGAAAATAATTCAGCAGGAATGCAATAGTTCTACTTTATTGAGTCATCCCAGATAAGACAATGTTTCCTCCAGAAATAGAGTAAACATAAGGAAATGCACTCCTTCATCCACACAGGGGAACTAACAGCTATTGATAACGGGGTACAGCCTGTACCTGTGTCCCCAGAGCAGGACTAGTCAAGAGACAGCAAAACATAATGTGGTAATTATGTTACCTTGACCTCAAAACCCAGCTGAAGGGGAGGAAGGAGTGTACATGCAGAAAATGATACCTTCAATCGGATTATCTTTCAGTGTTGGCCTATTGAAATGACATCCATCTGTTTTCACTCTCATTATGAGAGTTAATGTTTTTTTTTTTTTTGGTAGTACATCAAAATGTAAGTGAGAGTTCAACCTTTCTGGGTAGTAAGTCCCATTGTAAATCCTTTAGATGTACTGAAAGATGGAAAGAAGACTTCCATCAAAGAAAAGAAAACGTGATACTATTCAGACAACAAAGCTTTAAACCAATGTCTCAAGAGAAAAAAAAATGACTGAAACATGACTTGGGATAGTGTGTGATTTTTCTCCTCTAGAGAAGGAAACAATTTGTGATGTCAGAATGCTGAGTAGAATGGGGAAATCTGTGCAGATAATGGGCCATTTCCCCCCTTCACCTGCATGCACTTTCTATTTCACTTTGTCTTGATTCTGACATATTAAAAAATAACTGAAATATGTAATTATGGTGGGCACTGGGCTCTTGCCTGTAATCTTGTCTACTCAGGAGGCTGAGACCCAATGATTAAGGTTCAAAGCCCACTCAGGCAGATAAATCAGAAAGACTTATTTTCAATTAACCAGCAGAATGCTGAGTTGAAGGCATGGCTAAAATAGTGCCAGCTTTGAGTGAAAAAGCTAAGCAAGGGAAGATGAACCCTGAGTGGAAGAGTTCAAACCCCAAATACCCACCTCCACCTACATGCACAAGGAAAAAAAAAGAGAAAGTTATTCTGTGAAACCTAGAGAGTTAACTTTGCTTCATCTTCAACTGAACTCAATTTGACTGTGGTCTTGACACTTATAAAATCATGCTCATAAACATTTATGGCAAAAACGGAAAGGTTTTGATTTTTGGGTTTCAATGTAGAAAGAAGTATTTTGGTTAGTTTTAGTGATTCAAACACAAGGTGTTTTATGAATCATCATCTAACTCTCTTTACAGCATCCTGCTGTACATACCTTTACATCCTGTTGTACATAATTGATTTATTTAAGAATAGGTATTATAGTAGAAGGGACACTATTTGGAAAGAGGAAGAGGGAACCAGTGAGAGGAGCAGGGGCAAGAGAGGGCAATGAAGAACTTAATATGATTTGATCAAAGTACATTATCTATATTCATGAAGATGCCATGGTGAAACCATTAAAGTTATAACATAAATCCATAAAGTTTTTTTTTGTGACGGCATTGAGTTCAAGCCTTACAACTGGCACACACAAAAAAACTGACAAGAGAAAAGCAGTTGGAGACTGTAACACTTAACTTCCAATACTAAATAACACAATTTGACAGATATCAGCAAGGATATAGGAGATTTGAAAAACATTACAAACATCCAGAGATACTGGATATGTACAGATAACGTCGTTGAACAAAGCAAATTTACATCATTTTTAAGGGCACATGGAATGTCTTTGGGATAGACATCATAAAGTCATGAAATGACTCTGAGTAAACTTAAAATGACTGATATTATATAAATGACTTCCTGTAATTACAATGAAAATGGATTGGAAATAGTTAACACCAGAAAAATGTAAAACCCTAAAGTACTTAGAAATTAAATGATGCATTTCTAAAGCCCCATTTTAGAGCAAAAATTATAAGCAAATTGTAAAATACTTTGAATGGGATAAAGATGAAAGCCAAGCCTATTAAAGTTTATGGAATTTAAACTAGTAGTCACAAGAAAAATGAATAGAGTTTACACACTAATATTAGACAAAGATGTTTTCAACCAATAATCTATCAATTTAACAATCTTGAAAATAAAAAACAATTTAAATTCAATGAAAACAAGAGAAAGAATATGATAACTAACAGAATGGAAAAAAAATAAAAGAAATGAAACTTACTGTTTTGAAGAAAACGTGGTTCTTTAAAAACCATTAAAACTTTTAGCTAAATAAAAGTTGATGACCAAAATTAGAAAAAAAGCAAAATTATCAACTTTCCAGAAATTAAAAATATTAAAATATAAATCTATATTCAGTAATGTAGAATGAAAAAAATTTTAGAAATAACAAAATAAGGAAAATGTAAAAAAAATATAACAATGAAATTGAATTTGTGAATAAGAAATCTTCCCATGGAATTTACAGGAGAAATAACACTAACATTCCACAACACTTCCAGAAAAGACAGGAGGAAGAAATATTTCCAAATTTAATTTCTGGAGCTAGTATTACCTTTATGCCAGAGCCAGACAAAGATTCTGCAGAGGTAGAAAGCTATAGACAGTAGACTTCATCAACAAGACACCAAACTGTACAAAACAATAGCAGAATGAATTTGACAAGATATAAAATATGTTTGTACATGATGATTAAGTTAGATTGTTTCAGAAATGCACGGTTGGTTTAAAGTCCAAAAAGTTAATATATGCTAATGAAAGGACAAAAGAAACATGATAATATCAATAAAAGTAAACAAACTTCTGGCAAAATCTAACAAAGACCCTAAATAAATGTGGAAAAGAAAGAACCTCTTCAATATGATAAAAAAAATCTAGAACCAACCAACTGGTAATACTGCATGTAATGATGAAAAACTAAAGACTTTTCCTCCTAAGACTGGGAGGAAAGCAAGAGAACTGTTCTAACGATCTTAATGTTATTGCTGGAAATTCTAGCTTGATTCCTATTTGATGTCTAGCAATCAAGAAAGAACAAGAAATTAAAGTAACTTTACATGAGAAAATATCTGATATATCAAAACTAGCCAGTGAAATCTGGGTATAGGATATGGAGTCTTGGCTTGGCTTAACTCTTATTCTTTGGATGACTTTCAAAACAATGACGTGAAACTCCTCTTGAGATTCAGTTGTCTACACTATAAAATGAGAGAACATTTTATGATGCTGTAAAATAATGGTAGCTTCAGCTTAAAGTGATTTTCTTGATGTTATTGGTCATTATTGGCCAATAAATATCTATGGAATACATCAGAATTGCAGGTGCCTGGCTTGATTCCAGACACTTGCATTGCCATTCACGCAGAGTCCTTTTTCCTACTTCATTCCCATTGCAACACCAGACTATTCCTTTAAAATTATTTTTTCAGAACCAGGAGCATGGCCTTGTGGTAGAGTGCTCTCCTAGCATGCACAAAGCCCTGGGTTCGACTTCTTAGTACCACATACACAGAAAAAACCGGAGGTGGTGCTGTGGCTCACAGTGGTAGAGCACTAGTCTTGAGAAAGCTCAGGACAGTGCTCAGACGCTGAGTTCAAGACCCAGGATTGGCAAAAAAATTCTTTTTCATAAAAGTGTAACTTAATAAAGGAACTATCTAACTATGCAGGCCCGGCAGCAGGTTGCCTCTTCCACCTGGGGCAGCTTCTAAAGGTGAAGACTTAAACTAATGTTCACTGTGGAGGATATATGTTAGCATTATTTCTGGGAAACATTTCAAACTGTAGAGACCGCAGGTGAGAGTTGAAGGAGTCATTTGGTGGTGTCATGTGTTACGTGCTCCATTAACTTATCTCTACAGGGAAAAAGGACATGTTTGACTCTATACACACTAGTATATAAAGCCATATGTTAGAAGCTGGGATGATCCATCTCATTATAAAGTAGGATTTATCCAAACTGAAGACACAACTCTTCACCACAATCTACCACCTCTATAGAGATTATCAATATAAAGTGCAATTCTTCCAATGTTGCAAGAAGGCTTGTTTATTATATTTATATATTGTGGAATCCAAATATTATCTCCTCACACAATTTCCAATGTAAAACAATGAAAGTCTAGCCATTTATTTATCTCTTTATTTATTTATTGTCAGTCATGGGACTTGAACTCAAGGCCTGCGCTCTATCCCTGAGCTCTTTTGCTCAACAGTAGGTAACCCTCTACCACTCTGAGTCACAGTACCACTTCCAGTTTTCTGGTGATTAAAGATAAAGGCATTATAGACTTTCCTGCCTAGGCTGGCTTTGAACTGGGATCCTCAGATCTCAGCCTCCTGAGTAGCTAGGACTACAGATGTGAGTCACCAGTGCTCAGCAAATGGAACCATTTATATCACTCATATTAGATTTATCATCTATAAATTGATATAATTCATTAGATGTTTTAGGAAGCATCTGATTCCTTGCTCAGAGGACTTCTGTTCTCAGGATGAGACAAGCATGTAGAACTAATTTTAAGATTAATAGATGCTCAATGAAGGTGCAATGAGAGGGTGGAAAAAGAAGTCATTCAGACTGCAGAAGGAAGGAGGTCAGAGGAAGGTGGCCTTGACTTGGAGCCTGAATGGTAAAAAAAAAAAAACTGTCACCAGGAAAGAGGCGACATAGTCCAAGGAACTATGAGGTCGAAGGTTTGGAAACAGTGAAAACCAGTGTCCAGAATGCTGGTTATACATAGCTGAGCCATCTCAGATTGGACAGCTTTGAAATATGTTAGGGGTGCCTATTGGTCAGTCAGTTCCCCCCAACAAGCCATATGAAGCCATGGGCAGTGATCATGGCTGCCGTGGTAGGAATATATTTCTGCATTCCCAAAGCTCAGCACGAGACTGACATCTATCAAACCTCTTTAAGTATTATTGAATAGTATGAGAGGAAGAGGGTGAGGGGAAGCTCAGTCCTGCTCAGATCTTGGGATGAGAGGTTCAGCAAAATTTTGATGAATATGTGACAGGCATGGAGGAGTCACAGGAGGAGGGAGATCAGTGAGAGGTTGTCATGCAGATCCTGAGAATGGGCAGTGCCTAAGGGAGACCCACAGAGCTCTCTCTCTGGCTGATGGAAAGAAGATGGTGACATTCTTCATCTTATGGAGAATCCAATCAGATCCAGGGTGATTTGATTTTCTCTTTGGGAGCAGGTAAGAAAGAACTTCTTAATACTTGGGTATGACCAGCAGAGTTTTACTGCTGACTGGCTGAAGACACAGCATGGGTGTGTGTGTGAAAACACTTCTTTGAAAAGAACCCCCCACAGGACATTTGGGGTTACAGCTCACTTTCCTCATCAAGGGAGGTTTATGAGGACTTGGTATGTTAGAACCAAACCACTATGGAAGCAGGGCAAGGCTCCTCCCCATTTTTCTTCTGCTTCAGGGTTACCAGTGTTATAGAAATCTCCTGTATTGTCTCCAAATACCTCCTGCAAGTACCTTTAGCTTTAGTTCACTTAGGACTAAATTGAACATGAAATCAATTAAAGTCATCCAGAGAGAAATGCTTCAGTGGCAGTTGGTTTTAATACGAGTCATCTCACAGTGGGCAGCTTGTTCTGGTGAACTGAGCTCTGCACTGGGATAAAGCCTGGACAGTCAATTTAGTTGAGTTGATGGAACTAGGGTGAGCCACGTTTTCTACTTTAACATAGAGATGAGAACACCCACTTTTGCCTCGCACTGATGGCGCATACCTGTAAGTTTAGTTACTCAGAGGCTGAGATCTGAAGATTGAAGTTCAAAGCCAACCCGGGCAAGAAACTGTGAGATTCTTTTTTTAAAAATTTTTAATAATTTTTATTATGATTAATAGAAGGGTTACATTTCACTAGATAGAAGATGCATAACTTCACAAACATTGATACTCTTTCTCATGACATGGTCCCCATTTCCCTCCCACCCTTCCCCCGCTTATATTGATTTCTCCCCTTCCCTATCCAATTTCAAATAACCAATTAAGCACATATAAAATTGATATGTTTTTTTATTTATAAAATAGCTCTGCTATATCTCCACAGAACTCTAGATGAATCCTATGAATATTTTATTTCATAATCTTAACCTGAAATTTTTATTATATTAATGTTCTAGATTCTACTGTTTTTTAGTCGAAACTGTGAGATTCTTATCTCCAATTAACTATCAAAAAAAAAGTGGAAAAGTGGCTCAAGTGATAGCACACTAGCCTTGAATACAAAAGCTCAAAGACAGTGTCTATGTTCTGAGTTCAAGTTCCAGGACCAACACCAACAAATAACAAACACCGCCTCAACACCCCACAAGCTAGACATGCAAAAAACCCAAGCAACCCTTAAGCCCCCAAATCAATGCCTACTCTGTAGAGCTTTCTGAAAGAGTTTCTTCTGTATCATGACATAAAACGTACAATTTTAACAATTTTTATATATGCTTTTCTGTGGTATTAAATACATTCATGTGGTTATACAACCATCACTAACTTCCATCTCCATAACTTTTCCCCTGTTCTCTTATCCCAGCTCTTATCTCACGACTCTATCTGTGTCAGTATGAGTTTGACCATGCTAAGTGTCCCATACAAGTGGAATCCTACAATAGTTCCCCTTTTGTAGTTTATTTACTTGAGCAATAGTTTCAAGCTTCATCCATATTCATAGTCTGTAATAACATTTCCTTGACTGTTGTTCTATTAAATATACATACTCCATTTTGTTTATCTCTGTAGCTGTGGATGAACACTCAAGTTCCTTCCTGTCTTTCAGTTCTTGTGAAGAATAATCATGAAATGTAAGATGTAAAAATAAATACGAGTATAAAACATCTGCTTGTGTCCCTGCTTTCATTTCTGCTGAGAACAATACCCAGAACTAGCAATTTCTCCTTATCAGAGGTACTTACTCTTTTCTGTTTCATCTCTTAGCAATTTTACTAACAAGAAATGCAATAAACTATCACTTATTTTCTCCCTGAAGAGGCACTCTATTGATTGCTGTAAGTTTTAAGAATGCTAAAAGATACATCAATACTTCAGAGACTATTGTTGCCAGGGTTGAAAATAGAATTGCACTTGTATTAGTTGGTAGTACATACTGTTGTCCCTCGATATCTGCAGAGACCCTCATAGATTCATAGATATAAAAATAAGTAGATGCTTAAGTATTTCATATATACCCTGGTATAATATGTGAATGTAACTTACATATATCCTTCCTTGCATTTTAAATAAATGAATAAAATGTAAACACTACACCAGTAGTTGTTCTACTCCACTGTTTAGGAAATAAAGATAAGAAACAATTCAGTATGTGTCAGTACAGACACAATTCCTTTTGCATATTTTTGATCTACAGCTGGTTGAATCCACAGATGCAGAGCCTGTGATCATAAATGACCAATTATATGGTCATAAATCTATATGTAACATTATACTTGGAGGTATGGCTCAATTGATAGAGCAACAAGCCAAATCCATAGTTTAACAAAATTGGAAGAAAACCCACCTTGATACAGGGTTATTTAAAATAGCTTATGATGCTATGGTTAAGATGCCTACAAAAATAATTTCATTAGCAGTTGGTGATTGCCAAGAGACTGTTGGTAGTAGTGTCAGTTTGCAAACCAGATGTGAGGACAATTTGAGCCACAGGGCAGTAAAGATCACAATGATAGTTCTTAGGAGAGAACAGAAATAGTGACCCACACACTATCTGGAGCTAAACCTGAGTATGTCTTCCAGTTGAAAGAATGTCAGGCTAGAGTGATTCTATGTACACCAATGTAAGCTAATGTCAACAAACTGGACCTGTTAAAGCCTGTGTAAAATTACTTTGATCGATTCTCCCCCCCCCCAAATTGCTTCATATTCTGACTTCACTTTAGGGGGGAAAAAGCAAATGAGGACAGACACAAAATTCTTTCAAAATTGGTTTGATTTTGCTCCCCACAGCCAAATACTCTTGTCTAAGCTCACTACTGGCAAGCAAAAGTCCTCAAACAAAACGTCTTTTCTGTGTGACAGTCAGTGGTTGTTTGAACATACTCTCATATCCTTGCTAACCAATCATCCCCTTCTATTGCTCTTGGCTCAGTATTTCTAGGTTCTTCCTAACTTGGATGATGCTTATCTAATGGCCCTGCATGTTCATTTATCTTTAACAGTAGGTCACTGAACCACACTCCTATTTTCAAATGTGAGTTGACAGGAGCAGAACATAGAATGGTCATTACCACTTGTGTTCAGTGGAAAATCCTGCTGCGGTGATACCCAAGAATGCTGTAGGTTGTCTGGCCTCTAATCACACTCGTTTGCTTTCGGTAAACTCCCTTTGCCCAACTTTTAGATCTTCTTTATATCATGTGATGGTAAGATCATTGGAAAATATTAATCTTTGTTCCCATGACACTGAAACCAAGGACAAATCCTGTCATCCTTGTATAGTACCTAAAATATGTCACTCAAAAATCTTTGACAGTTATGTGTCGATAACCAACATCGGATATGAAAAACATATTGGCACGAGTGGAAGTATTCTACCTATGCTGTCTTATTTAGCTATCACCCTACAATATGCAAAATTATAACAATCGTGAAGTGTTATTCCTATTTTGTACATGAAGAAACTGAGGCCAACACATTGTCAATTCAGAATGGTAAGCTAGGTCTATTTTCTTATCCAATGATTCCTAAGACGTTGATAAGGATTGGGAAAAATCAGCCCATTAATAGCGTAGATAGCCACGTGAGTCATACCTCCCATCATCAGACATTTTTGCTGGTTAATTGGACATAAGGTCTTGTAAGTTTTTCTGGTCAGGCTAGCTTCAAACTGCAACCCTCCAGGTTTCAGCTTCCTGAGAACCTAGGATCATAGTTTATGAGCTACTGTTGCCTGGGTCTCTGGTTAAAAGTCTTTTCAATTTTGATCAAGCAAGGGTTTTGGTTTTGTGTGTGTGTGTGTGTGTGTGTGTGTGTGTGTAGAGATATTCCTCTCTCCAACATAATCTTCAGTCTTTCTCGATTACAAAGTATAATCACAAAACACAGCACATATTTCATGGTTGATATGTATTTAAGATAATTGTAATAAGGCATACTTTGATTCAAAATCTAAATTGTTCATTAGAAACATAATCATATTCCTGCTGTTTTCATCAGTGAAAACTTTTATAGTTAAAAAGAAGTTCTCTAGGTACTTTTGCTTTTGAGAAGATGGGGTACACCTACACTCTCCTTTTTCTTTCTGTGAAGAATAACTACAAGCTCTGGACCTTAGATAGGAAAAAAGTGGCACTCTGAGGTAGGCTAGTGAGGGATCTCAGGACCAAAGGAATAACACAAAGGTGAGTTACCTGGAATATCTTCTTGCCTCATGTATTCTGGTGTTGGAACTGAAGGGTTGCCAACTCAGAGATGCCAACAGATGTGGTAGAAACACAAAGCCCCAAGAGAAGCTGCTGCTCTGACCAAAAGACTAGAAAAGGAACAGCCTCGTAAGACAGGACACTTTTAGGCAATGGCTTTCTCCAGCCATACATCATAGCATAATGGTGGAATAGCCTCCATTCACATCAGTAAATGCCAAGCCAGTAGCCCAACGTCCCTTTTCTCCCATTGGGGCTGTAACAAAACACTCATCCCCATCAAGGTATTAGAGAAGGCCAAGAAGGCTCACCGATGTTAATTCTAAGGAGAGTTCTATCCATTGCCAGTGAGAAGAAGGTGTTGGATCTTCTGCTTTCTTGCAGAGGTTGTTTCCACAGAGGCCTAGTGAAGAGTGATCATTGACTATTAATATCTGATATACTTCAGAGGAAATGAGATGATCAGAGGCAGGGATGCATTAAAGGATAATATATCATGGGCTAATCTGTTAAGACAATCTAGCATTATGAAGCATGTTATATGAAAAATACTTGGAAAGACTAGACAGAGGTGAAGAAAGCAGAAGTCCATAAATGAACTGCAGACTTCAACAATTGAGGGAACAGTTAAATAGGACACAGGAAAACTCAACAACTCCATCAGCCAATAGAATCATGCCACACAAGAACAGCAGAATTGACATTCCTTTTCCAAGCACATTTGTCATTTATATCAAGATCAACCATATTCAGGACTATAAAAAAATCTTTAAAATAAATAAAGTGAAATCATAGCTAGTATATTTTTCAACCACTGGGGAGTCATAAGAAATCAATAATAGAAAGATAGCAAGAACGTCTCTAAACACATGGAGTTAAGTAAAACAAAGCCAAATAAGCCATGGATCAAACAGGAAGTTTCAAGGGAAATAATCAAATACTTGAACTGAAGGAGAATTGAAACCTAACATGTTGGGCCCTGTGTCATGGTGCATGTGTATAATCCCAAATAAACGGAAGACATGGGTAAGAGGACAACAGTCTGAGATCAGTCTTGGACAGGGGAAAATGGATGATATATTTTATACCTGAATAACAACTGAAGCCAAAATGGTGTGTGGGTCAGGGGCCAGGTGTGTATGGCTGATAACTGTAGTAATCCTTAGATACTAGGGGGTTGAAATCAGAGGACTGTGGTTTGAAGTCAGCCTAGATAGAAAGGACTATGAGATTCCAATAACCAGCAAAAATACCAAATTGGAGACATGGCTAAGGTGGTAGCACTCCAACTGTGAGAAAGCAAGTCTACTGAGGGTGAGGATTCCTGAGTTCAAGCTCCAGTACAAAGCAGGGGGGACTCAGAACACTATTCAAGTAGTAGAACAGCCTGCCTAGCAAGCACAAGGCTTTGCATTCCAAACCAAACAGAGAAAGCCTATGTTACATCAAATATGAGAATGCTATTAATAGCTTTCTTTGCACATATCCCAACGGGAAACAACCCAGAGACCCCTCAACAAGAGAATGTTCAGACAAACCACACCCACACTATGCAGATGCTACTCAATAACAGCTGGAATGAATCTCAGATAATGATGCTGAGTCAAACAAACCAATTGTAAAGATTACACAGTGAAAAAAAATATGCCAATTTTCTAACAATAGAGAGCAGATAGATACGTGGTTTCCAAAGGTAAAGAAAGGGTCAGGAGTGGCTTGCTGGTAGCTCATGCTACTCAGGAGACAGATCACTGAGGATTATGGTTTGAAGTCAGCAAGGGATAGAAAGTCTGTGAAACTTTGATCTCCCATTAACCAGCAAAAGGCTGGAAGGGAACTGTTGCTCAAGTGTTAGAGCACTAGCCCTGAGCAACAAAGGTCAGCCCTAGTGCCCAGTGTCCAGGATTGGCATAAACAAACAAACAAGAATATACTCAAAGTTGTTTTTTTTTTTCTGGTGGGTGAGTGGGGGAGGACCTGATGAAACACCAGTATGCCTAATCATAAATATTTTATTTTCTTTGTGTGAGGGGCCAATGCCATTGAAGACAGAAACAAGGAAGAAAGGCTGGAGGGAGGCTGAGCTGTGGCTGTAAGTCTTCCCTAAGTCTTTGGAAATGCAAGTAGGCTTAATAAGCTAACTGGTCTCTTGCACATTGTCCTGTTTTACCCACATTGCACTGGCTACTGCAGCTCTTCTTCATCTTCTGGTGCCTTAATAAAGATGAGAAAAGATCAGAGGAAAAGGCATGGAATACAGTTTTGAAACCTAGACATATACCCATCCATTCACTATATTTTACATCTGTGTTAGCTGCTGAAATCCAGCAGACTTGAAACTGGAGAAAAAAAAGCCCTCATTCAAAACAGCAAAAGGTTTTCCAGGAAATGTGGAGAAGCACTGCCTTCCGAAATTTTGAACAGAAAGCATAATTGCTCACAATACAAGGCAAACACATATTTCAGAGCTTGTGAGCAAATTAGAAATATGTCCCATCAATTTTGTCATCACCAACACCAAACGGAATTGAAACGACTACACGTACTCTGGCTAAATCAATTAAGTGCAACGACGGTAATAATTAGTGATGGTGGCAATCAAAAGCTTTTCTAGTTATGTGCTCAGATGTGACAAGATGACTTCTGCTTGCTTGTATTGCGCTCATACTGTGGTAAATTATAGTAATTTCATATGCTTTGGAAGGGATGCAAAAGAATGGAAAGATAATATTCACCTACTGAGGACATTTTAACTCAGAGAAGTACCAAACAATCCCTTATTAGTACATGAAAAAGGCCATCAGGTTGTGATGGCTCATGCCTGTAATCCTAGCCTTCAGAAAGCTGAGATCAGAACTGGGCTTAAAGGTGGAAAGTCTCACTTCAGTTTAACACCCTCAAATCCAGAAGCGGAGGTATGGCTCAAGTTGTAGAGTGCTGGCCTTGAGCATAAGGACGGAATCCAGGCTCTGAGTTTAAGCTCCAGGACCAACACACACACACACACACACACGCGCGCGCGCACACACACACACACACACACACACACACACGAAAGAGGAGTAAGTCTTTTGATCAAGATGTTCACTACTGGAATAGCAACAGAATCTATCACACACACACACACACACACACACACATACACACACACACAAACACACATCTGTGGAAAAAGCCCAAGATTTCAATAGGTGTGTGGTGAAATGAAAGCCCAATGACACAATTAAGAAACAAAGCTATTCTTTCACACACTGTCCAGACAGCCCCTCTCTATCATTCCCTCTTCTCAACCCCAAGGGGCCTTCCTCCTCTCTGGGTCTTTATTAATTGGCCTTTGTTTCTCCTTGAATGAAAAGAGTGCTTTATGCACTGTGCTTCTCTTTTCTGTGCCCGTGGCAGCTTGGTGTGTGTGTGTGTTGGGGGAGTGGGTGGGGAAGACGAAAGGAGAAAGTCTGGTTCCTAGGAGACGTGCTGTGGCCGTTGGTATGTGCAGAGGGAGCTGAGCGCCTGAAGGGGGCGCTGAACACTGAGGAATGAGCCTGGCACTCAGGTGCTTAAAGCCTGTTCCACCATGTACAATGCAGATAAGTTGCTCATCTGTAATCATCTACTATGCATTGTGTGTCGTATCATGGACTTATTGTGTATCTCCGAATGTGTGTGTGTGTATATGGGGGTAATTTGCTCACTCAAGCTTTTAAACGTTTATCATTGGTGACTTAATAAAAGAATCAAAGGATAGTAGGTACTTGGTTTTGGAATTGAGGATCAGAGAAGCTCTGGATCCCGTCAGCTAGGTAGTGGCAGAGTGGATGCTGGAAGTGAGATATGTAAGAAATCTGGTTCACTCATAAAGAGATCTCCAGACAACCATTTTATTGGTAAGATGAACATCTAACACTAAAAGAACATTCCTGATCTTCCACTTTACTGTTTTTCTATGATTTAAGCTGAAAGCAATGAGCTGGTTAAAGAAACAGCACAAATCAGTATATTACTAGTAAAAAGGGCTTCATTCTGATCATCCCATAGATGTATACAGATACTTAGAACAAGGTCAACCCTCTGTTCTATTCATGTAATCTCCTCCCAGCCTTCTTTTGCAAACACTATTTGGTAGGTTTCATTATGCTGTATTTGTGTGTGTGTGTGTGTGTGTGTGTGTGTGTGTGTGTGTGTGTTGGGGGCTTGTCACTTTGAGTGCAATGGTGAATGCAGATTCACAGAATCTGACACATGCTTCTTGCTGCTAGGCAAGTTGTTGAGTCGGGCAATGCTGTGTCTTATGTGATGAGGGATACACGGGGAACTTTTATTTTGTAATTCCTGGTACTAGGGCTCAAGGCACTCTCAGCTTTTTTTGCTCAAGATTCTACCACATGAACCATACCTCTTTTTTTTTGCTGGTTCTGGGGTTTAAACTCTAGGCCTGGGCACTGTCCCTGAACCTCTTTGTGCTCAAGGCTAGCACTCTACCACTTGAGCCACAGGGCCACATCTAGCTTTTTGTGATTCGTTTACTGGCGATAAAGAGTCTCATAGACTTCCCTGCCCAGGCTGGCAGCATTCCTCAGCTATCGGTCTCCTATTAGGTAAGATTATAGGCATGACTGATCCGTGCCCAGAATATGCAGCACTTTTTTGGTTAGTTTTATTCTACACCTAAGATTGCTCTGAAATAAACAGAAAGGACCATAACTCTGGAGACAAATTGGTTTCACTGTATTAGGAGTTCGAATGAAAGGTAGTGATGATTATAAAAGTGTGAGAGAAGTGAGTGCATTCCCTTCTTCTCTCTTTACCCTGGCAGCTAGGCCAGTTCCTGTTCATTCAATCAAACGCATTCTGTATTGACTGTATGTCAGGTGCTTCTAATATATCAAGAAATCTTTGGCCCAAGAAAGCCTGTAGTCATCAGAAAACACACAAAACAAATGGAAAGTTTAGGTCCTAAGAACAAATAGGAGGGTAACAGCTAAATGGAATTTCTGGTAACAATCCTGTACTGAGAATTTGGATTGATGGTTACAGTTATTCAATTTGCCTTGGGGCGAGATGACCATTCATCCCCGAGGGCTGAAGGCTAAAATTGCTGGACAACATCTGGCATAATAAACTGTAATTTTCTTGAGTAAGTTCTTGCCACCCTGATTTAAGAAAGAAAAATTTAAAAAAACGTTTCCAAAGTCATTTTAAACAGATTGGTAAGTATTATTTATTTTTTAAAATGGATTTCTATCCTGTTCTGGGAGCATCAATGATGGGAGCTATATTAACCGGAGCAGATTATGGAGGGAAATAGACAAAGACTTTCTGCTAATATTTCTGTGTAGCCTGACAACCAGATGTTAGAAGTTAAAAACTGCCAAATGAAAAAGTAACAGAGAGAACCAAAATATATTTTTCTCTGACTAGGGATCTAAGCCAAGAAATGAGACTTCTTTGCTCAATCTTCTACCCCCAAATTAGATTGTTCATCTCCCACCCCATCTTCCCTCAGCTGTCACCCCAACCTCCACCTTCCCACTTAATAGAAATATTTTTCCCCCAGCAGCTGTCTGAGGAAAGTATTGTAGAAATCACCAGCTTCTGGGTTTTGGTAGCATCCTTTAGCTGTTCATATTACTCTATGCCAGAACTTTCTTCTTGGCAGGTGTTAGGATAGCAAAACTTCAGACATCCTGTTTTAACCTTAAGAAAATGCATGATCCACAGCTCCTGTCTTCTAGGTACCCAAAGCTTTATTTCCTTAGTGTCAAAATAACTTCATCAGGAAGAAAATACAACAGTCAATAATGTTTGGGTATTTGAGGAGCTTTATAAATCAGGGCTCTGAGAAGCCACTCATTCTCTCTTTGTCTGGAATGACATGGAGATTGTGGAGTGTTAGAATGGCCTTACCCACTGAACTTGAACTCAGGGACTCATATTTGATCCCCATTTCCCTCCTCCCACCCCAGCCCCTCATTTTGTTTTCCTCCCTTCCCTATCCGACTTCAAATAACCAAATATGCATATATACAATATATCAGATAATCAGGAGAAATACTATAACAATAAGAGATAACCAAGGGACAGCAAAACAGATGAGAGATAGCATAGTACATTAAGGACAACAATCACTCATTATATGGCTTTTGTTTCTATATCCTAGAGGTCCTTCATTTAGTGTCATTCTATATGGCCTTATGAATCTAGATTTTTGTTCTATTGTCAGTCTCTGCTAGGACAGCCCAAGGTTTCTACTGGTTATGACAAATGAGGGAAACCATTGAGTCTATGTTCCTTTGAGTCTGGCTTACTTCACTTAATATGATTTTTTCTAAGTCTTTCCGTTTTCTTACAAATAGGGCATTATCATTCTTTCTGACAGCAGCATAGAATTCCATTGTGTATAAATACCACATCTTGTTGATCCACTCATCAACTGAGGGACATCTGGGTTGGTTCTATATCTTTACTATGGTAAATAGTGCTGCAATGAACATTGTTGTGCTAGTGGATTTAGTATGTCCTTGTTTCTGGATGATTGGGTAAATGCCAAGTAGTGGAATTGCTGGGTCATAGGGGAGCTCTATGTTTAGTCTTTTGAGGAACTGCCGTACTGCTTTCCATAGTGGTTGAACGTCTACTGTAACTTCTTAAAGCGCTCTTTTACTGACAAAAATAATACATGGAAGGAAGTATATCAGTCATAAAGTTGTAGCTAGATGAACTGTCACCGAGTGACTTGGAGACAGGTCCACAGAGGTAATACAACTTCTATCTCAGAGACTCCCTGCTCATTCCTTCCCCGAAGGCAACTGCTGTCTTGACTTCTAACACTGCAGGTGTGTTTCGTCGACTTGACTTCTAACACTGCAGGTGTGTTTCGTCGACTTTTGAACTTAATCACAGTCATCAGATATGCATTCTTGAGGCTTGGGCTCTTTGCACTTAACATACTGCTTGTAAGGTTTGCCCAGTTGTTTTGGTGAGTGGTTTATTAACTGATATAAGTATCTCATCCCGTGTGTTGGGATGAGAAAAGGATCCTGTTCAGTGTGGTTCTTGGGCATGCTGAGTATTTTGAAGTAAAGGAGATTGGAAATCTCAGAAGCAACCTGAGAAGGAGTGTCTGTCTGACTTTCTTCTGTCCTGCTACCTTTTTCTGCTCGAAGTACATAGAAACTACAATTCTTCTTCCCCAAATTTGGTCACAGATCAGAAATCTTTTTCTAATTTTTTTGGCCAGTTGTGGGACTTAAACTCAGGGCCTGAGCAATGTCCTTGGACTTTTCTTGGGGCTAGAGCTCTACCACTTGAGCCCCAGCACCACTTCCAGTTTTTTTTTTTTTTTTTTTATTTCTATGTATGTAGTACTGAGGAATCAAACCCGGGTCTTCGTGCATGCTAGGCAAGCACTCTACCACTAGGCCAAACTCCTGGCCCAGAATTCTTTTTCACCCAAAGCCAGCCATAAAACCTAGAAAGCCCATACTTTCCCATCTCCCTAAGGCTCCCAGCTGTTACAGGGAAGAGGAAGAAATGCTGCTCAAGAGGTCAAGAAGACTCCGAACAGAGCAGCCTTGCTGGGTTTCTGTCTATTACCATCCCGATCTCTTTTTTTGTCCTCTCAGTTCTATATGACTGTTCATTCCTCACACAATGTAAACACAAAAATCGACAGAATTCCCTGGGTCTTTGTGTGGGTCTTCATTTCTAAAGGCTGTGTGTGTGTGTGTGTGTGTGTGTGTGTGTGTGTGTGTGTGTGTGTGTGTGTACTGATACTGGGGCTTGACCTGAGGGCCTGGGTCCTGACCCTTAGCGTTTTCATTCGAAGTTGATGCTGAGCCATACTTGTATATCTAGCTTGGATCATATGGACTATTTTTTTTGTTGTTGCCAGGCTAGTTTTAAATTGAGATCCTCACCTTTCAGCTTCCCACATAGCTAGGATTATAGGTATGAGTTACTAGTACCCAACAACATAAAACTTCCATTACACAAATTGGTTGCCTTTTCCTCTTTTTTAGCCTATCTTTTGTTGGATGAGTGCTAGCATGACTCTGTGACAGGTGAGAGAAGGTATCACAGCTTTCTTACCCATGAATGCATGGAAAATATAACTTACTTATCTACTCTGTTGTCAATGGATTCTGTGGTCATGTCTAGTTTCAGTTTGTTTAAAATAATATTGCAACAAATATTTCACATATTTTGGGTGCATGCATGCAACGCTTTTGCCTCCTCAGTGAGTTGAAGATCTTCTGTGAAAGTTCTTAGCTTTGCTAAGCTAAATAGCTTCCAAAAGTACTACATAAAATTTGTTGTGGCTCAACTTAACATACTAGTATATGTAATTTGGGGACAGGGGGCAGACCAGGGCTTGAACTCAGGGCTTGGGCACTGTTCTTGAACTTTCTTAAGGTAGTGCTCTACCACTCGAGTCACAGTACCATGTCTGATTTTCTTTGTATGTGGTACCTGGGAATTGAACGTAGGGCTTTGTGCATACTAGGCAAGCACTCTTACCAATAGGCCATGCTCCCGGCCCTGGGTATACAAAATATTCTCTTGATGAAGTATGTATATCACTTTTTCATATAATCAAACATGATAGTTCTCACAACTGTGTGAGGAGCTGTTATTATTATAGAGTAATGAAGTAGGGAGGATGAAATGACACATTTTATTTTATACAAGTATGATAACAACAGTTACCATGACATATAATAATGGTGACCTAACACATACCCTGTGGTTAGTTCTTTCTACGTGAATTGTTTCATGACAACGCTATGAGACAGGTTATTATCATTCTCAAGGAACAGACCAAAATGCGAATATTCACGAAGGTTCATTTCCCTTGTCCTAGTCGCATACACTGTGAGAGGAGGTGAATGCCACCAAATCCAGGCATGCGCCTGCTTTCCTTCACCTTCCATGTCTAGGTGGGGTAAGGGGCACATTCTGAGACTTTCTTGTCTCCTGAATAGCTGGGAGGTCAGGTGTGAGGCCCAGGTGCCTAGGTGGCTTGTGTAATTTTTACTTGTGCCACCTGCTTCCAACTCAGTAGTCAGTGCTTCAGCTGGATATAGAACAGCATTCAGAAGGGAAAGATAAATCCTTAGACACCCAGCAAAGTACTAAGTTGATAGTTTAAAGGAAACTTCAAAAGGTTATTAGTCTCACATCGATCACTCCAAGAGCTCTCTGTTTCCAGAGAAAATTATTCCAGAAAGTCTAGGAGTATATATGTGTTTGCTAGTAAAATATAAATGAAATGAATATTTAGAAAGTAAGTATCTCTCCTGTTAAGTTGGTCTCAACCTAGATCCAAGAGATGGGGTATGAAATGAATAAACATGTGATTCACTTTTCCTGCTGACCCAGTTCTTGCTTCCTTGCTCAGGAACTTCAGCCCCTCTGGGGGCTGTGTGGACTCTACACCACAACCTCGAAGTGAGACTGTTTCTTGGTCTCATCCCATGTGCCAGCAACAGCCTATTTCTCTGGAGGACTTCATATTATTTCTTTAACTCTCAATATAACAAAGTGAGAATTATGTAATTATATGTGGCCCAGATAATCTATTCAGTTGGGTGCTCATAGCTACTCAGGAGACTAAGATGTGAAGATCTCAATTAGAAACCAGCCTAGGCAGAAAAGTTCATGAGACTCTTATCTTCAATTAACCAACCAAAGGCCAGAAGTGGAGGTGTGACTCAGGTGGTAGAGAGAAAAAGTCCAGCAAGAACAAAAGACCCTAAATTCAAGCATCATTAAGTACTAGCACAATAACAACAAAACCTCCCACAATTCAAACAGATCCTTAGGAGAACTATTTTATAAATAAAAGTAACTAGTTTAGAGGGCCAGAAGTTTGGCCTGGTAGTAGAGTGCTTGCTTAGCATGCAGAGGACCCAGGTTCAATTCCTCAGTACCACATACGTAGAAAAAGCCAGAAGTGGAGCTGAGGCTCAAGTGGTAGAGCTCTAGCCTTGAGGAAGCCCAAGGACAGTGCTCAGGCCCTGAGTTCAAGTCCAGGACTGGCACCAAAAAAAGAGAAAAAAACAAAGGGATATAAGTGCCATTTCAAGCAGCTTCTTTCGATTGTGAACGATGTTCCAAATTTGAATGAGTTAAGCAAGACCTGATCAGAATAGTCATTCTTTTTGACATTATTAAACATTGTTTCTTGCAATTCAATACAGCAAGTACATCAATAATAATTGTTCCTCAGGTTCCCTGTCTCTTGACCAGAAACACGATCAAATGTAAAAGCTGTCTGAGGGCTGGTCACCTTGTGAGAGGGGTGAGCGGTAGTGGAGTGGGCACACTGGCATCGGGGTGCCTGTAGAGCCCAAGTGGAAGGACTAAAGCCTCCCGAGGTAAGCAGCTATTCACATCCACCCCATTTTTGCTTCGTGAAGTTTCCCTGCTTCACACCATTGTACGGAGACTTCCTCTTGAACAATTTCTGAGCATAGCAGAGTCTTGAACCAGATATGGGACCCATAAAAAGCAGATCATGCATCTCATTTCAGCAAATGCAGGGGAGAGAAAATTTGGAAGGGTGGTTCTGGGTTAGGAAGGAAGACAAGTTTCTCCACCATGTGGGCTGCAGGCACAGGTTTCTTGGGGGTGGCTGGGGCTCTTTGTGGAGAACGCTCCAGCAGAGAGAGGGAGAGACCTTTGCAAAACAGGCATGTAAATAGATCACACACTTCTGAGAATTCACTACGGTCAGCTTGAGGGAAAATGTCCATCAGACCCCATCTCAGTTCATAGGAATACGGGGCATGGTTTTGTGCACCTGTCATTCCAGTTATGCATAAAGTGTAAACGGGAAAATCATGGTTCACAGAAGCCCAGGCAAACAGCAAGACCCTCTCAGAAAAATAACAAGCCTAGGTCTGGGAGCATGGCTTAAGTGGTAGAGTGTTTGTTTAGTAGATGCAAGACCCTAAGTCCAAACTCTAGTACTTTAAAAAACAAAATCACATTGAATCCCATCGTTAATGAATTCATGTGAGTTCTCAAGAGTTTGTTTTGCACATTCAGCTTGCTTCTAAGCTGTGATAGGCTACAAAGAAAGAGATGTGAATCTGCGCTCTGCTTTTTTATTTTTAAATTCTGGAAAATCTATTTTTAACTCATCTGTTCTGGTGTCCAAATGATGAAGACATTTTCTCCCAATCAGAAGCAACCCACCCACCATGTCAGTGTGTTCTCCGATTTGGTTTCTTAATGACAGGCGGATCCCTGCCCAGCTCGGCTGCCTGTGTGTTAGCCTGCAGGGCGCCCACACTGCAAAGAGAAAGTGTGTGCTGGTGAGGAGAGGGTGGCAGCCAGCACACGGGGCCATTGCCTCTAAGAAGGGGCAACACTGACTTGAATTTTGTTACAAATGTCATCAGGAGATTTCTTGTACAATATGAAAACAAAAGCTAATAAAATCATATTGTGTGAAGGCTTTTTGTTAAGGTCCTGGATTTGAATAGCTCTTGTCAGGAAAATGAATGACAAGAAAGGATAGATGTGCCAATCTATTTTTTTCTACACCAGTGATTTTCCTGTCTGTAGATAGCCCCTAATATTCTACTGCAAACCTTAAATAAACATACATAACCAGATTTGTTTTATCTTTGAGTATCCAGGAATGAGTTCTAGGAGGGTTCTAAAATTCCAAATTTAAAAAGTGCATGCAACAGGCCTCATCTCCTTTTTCTGACTTCACCCGTTTTCCTGGGGTTGCTGGCTGCCTTACCTCTGTTTCCTGCAAGACTTTTCTGGACTTGTGAAATCAAATCCATATCACTTAAAAAATATCCACCTTGCTCTATGGACTGGGAAAAGAACCGAAACTACTCAAATCTATATGACATTTGCACATTTATTATTTTACTGTCTAGAAATAGCTTCCCACTGGTGGAAGTAATTCTGAATGAGAGTATATTAGTTCCTTGTTGTTCCTTTAACAAATTTCCACAAATGTAGAGGTTTTAATACACCAACCAATTTGTTCTCCTACTGCACTGGAGGCCAGAAGGTTCAGATGGGTCTGACCAGCTGCACGTGAGGTATGAGAAGGGCTTCCAGGTCTTAACTTAGAGATTCTGTAGGGGAGAGTGGGTGTCCTTGCTTTTGACTCCTTCTAGAGAAAGCCTGCTTTCCTTGGCTAGGGGTCCATTCTGCTATCTTCCAAGTAACTGATTCTTCTCTCACCTTGTTTTCCTGTGATATTTTCATTTCCTTCTACTCAGACCCTCCTATACCTCTAAGACCCCTTGGGATTATTTGTTATCTGCCAGGGTAACAATTCCATCTTAGGATCCTTAATTACACCTACTACGTCCCTTTTTCTATATAAGGAAATATGCTTGTATGTTCTGAAGGTTTGAATATGGGCTTCTTGCATTGGCTATTTTTTTCTACTTTTTATGGAGCCTTAGAGTAGAGATGGTTCACATGCGTTATTTTGGGTCAAATGCCTCATTTTCAATTATGATAATGATGACTACATAGTCATATTTAGTAATAGAAAAGGAAAGATAGTTACAGATAATAGAAATATAACCAGAAGGAACATCTAGGACATGCTGCACAAAGCTGAAGGACATCAATTTGTTGGATGGATTTTATAGGAAGAAAAAGCAACCCTGTTCTTGAGCTTGATGTTACATAGCAGGTGAACTCACAATATGGCAGAGCATGGAGGGCCACTCAGATTTTCAAGAAACTTTTAAATGTTTATATTAAAGTAGGTAATGAAAAAAATGAGGGCAATTACCAAGCTGTAGATGTGAGTTTAGTAAATAACTATCTTCCTGGCAACTCATGGTTCCATTGATAGAAGAGCTATATGTGAACCCTGGAGTTTAGAAAAAGTAAATCTCAGCATTTGGGTGATCAGCTGCCACTCTAGGTGACAACATGAGGCCCTCACTGAGCAAAGATCCAGCTTACTGAATGCACCCCCAAATTAAGCTAAGCTAATGGTAAATATGAGTAAATGAATGCAACTTTCATTTGCAAATCAAATTCAAGCAGGTTATCTGTTGCATAAAAGAAGCCATTTGAGCTCAAGATTTTTTTTTTTAATGTGTATGTGCCAGTACCAAGGCTGGAATTCAGGGCCTTACCTCCTGTTCAGCCCATAGCTGGTGCTCTGTGAATTGAGCCATGTCTCAAGCCTGCATTTTGCTGCTTATTTGGAGGTGGAGTCAGAAGTACCTTTCTGCTCAGGCTGTCTTTGAACCAAGATTCTTAGATTTCAACCTCCTAGATAGCTAGGATTATAAGCATGAGCCACTGGTTACCTGGCTAAGATTAAGATATTTGGGGGGATGATATCTTGTACAATGAATGAAAAAGCGTGTTATTTATGATAAACTCTGGCTTGTAGATCAGGGTCAACAAATAGGGATAAGTGAATATACTTCAATGGAAAAAGTAACTTAAGTGAGATTTAAGGGAGGCTATTATTTGCATTTTTATGAATAAATATAAAATGCTGAGTTGAGATAAAATATGGCAGAATTGGCTATGATTTTTGTGTGCAATAAGAACAAATAGTGAATATTTCAAGATAATTTATGTTGCAAAAATGGAGTTTAAGAAAAATTTATTGATAAAGATGAAACCCAACAAAATGGCTGTCTTTCCCCGCCCCCACCCCACCATGGACAGATTAAAGTGAATAAGAGGAAAATGAGCTGATATGTGTTTCCTCATGAGATCATTGTGGTTAATATAATTTAATTATGATGAATGCATGAGTGAATATGACCATGAGAACAAACAGGATTTCATTATCTTTATGGTAGATTTCCTCTATCTCCATTCCTTCAGGTTTCATTTCTTCTGCAAAATGACCAATAAACCATCCGAAGTTTAGGCTTCTATATGATTCCAGAATTGTCCTGGAAGTAATAGTGCAGAGTCCACAGAGGCGTGGACCCTTAAATTGCTTTACTCTCTCTCTCCCTTTCCTTTCCTTTCCTTTCCTTTCCTTTCCTTTCCTTTCCTTTCCTTTCCTCTCCTCTCCTCTCCTCTCCTCTCCTCTCCTCTCCTCTCCTCTCCTCTCCTCTCCTCTCCTCTCCTCTCCCCTCCCCTCCCCTCCCCTCCTCTCCTCTCCTCTCCTCTCCCCTCCCCTCCCCTCCCCTCCTCTCCTCCCCTCTCTCCTCCCCTCCCCTCCCTTCTCCTCCCCTCCCCTCCCCTCCCTTCTCCTCCCTTCTCCTCCTCTCCCCTCCCTTCTCCTCCCCTCCCTTCTCCTCCTCTCCCCTCCCCTCCCTTCCCTTCTCCTCCCTTTCCCTCCCCTCCCCTTCCCACCCCTCCCCTTCCCTTCCCATCTTTTTTTCTTTTTGCCAGTTCTGAGGCTTGAACTCCCGGCCTGGGCATTGTCCTTGAGCACTTCTGCTCAAGGCTTGAGCTCTGCCACTTGAAACACAGCCACACTTCTGCCTTTTGTGTGTGTGTGGTACTGAGGAATTGAACCCAGGGCTTTGTGTATGTTAGACAAGCACTCAACCAGTAGGCCACATCCTTGGCCAAAGTTCAGTGTTTTTCTTGTCTCCTCCACTTCTTTTCAATCCTTACTGATTATGAAAGGTAGGTAGCACCATACATCTCTGTCATCAAATCAAGAGATAAAGGTAAATGAATTATTCCTAACCTACAAGCATATTTCAAACCTATAAGATACTAAAAGCATTTCTACTTATACAATAGCCTTTGCCTGAGAAATACAAGCAACCAAGACAAAATTAATTTAGAAAATGTAAAAATTTGCTCTTGGGGTGAAGTAATGTTTTAAGGTCATTATATTTCAATCATTTTGTGTGACATTCCTATCATTACCTATCATTTTAGGACCACATTTGTCATAAAATGAAACCATAAAAGATAAGTATAAAGTATAAGCCATCAGAGTCATGGTTATCAATCATTTTTAAGTGATTATAAAGAATACAAAATTTTATTTCAATGATTGTTGTAACTACCTGAATATAGGTATACAGGTGTGTGTGTGTGTGTGTGTGTGTGTGTGTGTGTGTGTGTGTGTGTGTGTGATGGAGCTTGAACTCTGGGCTGGGTGCTGTCGTTGAGCTCTTCAGCTCAAGGCTACTGCCCTACCCCTGAGCCTGGGCGTTCCCTGAGTTCTTCAGCTCAAAGCTGCAACCCAACCCCTTGAGCCATAGCCCTACTTTCCATTTTTTAATAAGTAAATGGATTAATAAGAGTTTCAAGGACTTTAGTGCCTGGCTGGCTTTGAACCTCGATCTTCAGATCTTAGCCTCCTGAGTAGCTAGGATTACAGGCATGAGCCATCATACCTGATTTAGGTGTACTCTTGGAAAGAACCATGAGAGAATCATAGGAGAAGCAAAAACCAACAACAAACCACTCCTGTTCAGTAAGCACAGTATGGCTAATGTTTCCATTTTAATGGTTTTTTTCAAAAATGTATTGTTTCATTTGTTTTCACAATTAATTCAGTATCTACCATGTACTGAGATCTATAGTTCTAGACCCAGGTTAGTTTCTGGTCTAGTGAGAAGAGTAACTTGCAGAGAAGTAGTAAAGATTCATGAGACATAACTGTGACAAGGTTCTCCCGAATATGATGAAGAAGAGAATCTATCAGAGCAACATTAAGAGAGTAGCATCAACAGGCTTCACTATTATACAGACAGAAGCGGCTAAGGGAAGGGAGTTAGCAAACAAAAATCTCCATTGTGCCAACTTTCAATATTGAGGTTCTGGTGAGCCAATCAGAGGTACAATCTGGAAACTTCTAGACAATTTAGAGTTCATGTTAAAGGCCTAAGCTAATAAGGTAGATTTGAGAGTCAAGCCAAACCCATAACAAATGAATCTTCATGGGTGGAGAAGGCTATGTAAAGAGAACACGAGGCAAAGATCACGAGAGGATCGCAGGGTTCCTGACATTTAAGAGGACAGTGAAGGCAGAACCCCCCTAAAAGATATCAAGAAAGAATAACTTAATGTTTAGGGGGACAGCAAAGAGAGAGGTGTGGCATTTCAGCCAACAGAACAGCTTCAAGAAGATGTTGTTAACTGAGGAACATATTACAGAAATGTCAAAAAAGGGAACTCAGAACTGGTCCTTGGCTGTAGCGTTGGGAAAACCCAAGAGCTAAGGAAGAATATTAAAACAGACGATTTGGTAAATTAAATTAAAATAAATTTGAAAGGATAAAAAAGATCCAAATTTAGGTACTATATTAAATAGCATGATAGGTAATTTTAATGGTCAGAGCCATGTTTTGGATAATATTAGATACAGCAGCTCTGTGACAGACTGTTTCTAAGAAAATTCTTTTAGCTTACATGCGAACAAATGTTAATAAGTTCTTTTTGAAATATCAACCCATTACCATTGACTTTTAGCATGGGAAGATACCTGTTAGTCCCCAGATGATGTATTAAAATTAGAAAAAATTTAAAATTTTTAAAAATTCTTAGTTGGTGTCCCAAGCAAGGAAGTGGTTGGTAAATGAAAGAAGCTTTAAAATTCAGGAGCTTTAAAATTCCCCCTCCCTTTCTTTCCTTCTCCCCCCCACTCTTTCCCTCCGTTTTTTGAGACAAGATTTCAATATGCAGCCCAACTTGGCCTCAAAGTTGAAATCTTCTTGCCCCTCCCCTGTAGCTTTATACTTGTGTGCCACCATGCCCAATTCTTTGTTTCTTTAAGCTCTAACTGGGGAATTTGAATGGGACTGTGATTTTAATTATCTATCTTATTCAATAGAACATGGAAACAGACACTAGATTTAATGTAAAAGAGGACTCTTTTTTTCCAATATGATGTGTCCTTGGCAGAATTTGAAACCCGAAGAGAAGTGAAGGGCAAGGACTTTTAGGGAATTGGGTATGCAATCTGGGGCAGGAAGACGTGGAAAAAGGTTTCCTTTGGAAGAGTCATGGCAGAGGTGGGGGTGGCCTGGCAGGATCTCAGCAACTGTCACAGGGGGTTAGGAGATTTATGTGCTTCTCCAAGGGGTCCTGAACTTGCTTTCAGCGTGAGATAAATCACTGTCACTTTGCAGACAGACACAGACAAACATGGAAGCCACTTTTGCTTCATTAAAACAGAATAGCCAAGCAGGCCAATGCTCATGTGGTCCCTGCTTCTTAGAAGTGACAGAATCAATTAGTGCAGGGTCAGCTCCGCTGTGCACCATGGGCATGGCTTTTGGGCTGAGGCAATAAAGACCTGTCAACTGTGATGATGTTTCTGGAGCACAGTGGGAGAATTGCTAGCAGCTCATCAGGATATAAAAAATGATACTCCTGAAGAAAGGGGGAGAAGTCACTGTAATCATGAACTTGACAAGGGGCCTTTTCTTCCAGTAACTTTGTAAGGCATGATGATAATTACTAATCAAAACTGTCTCAGGAAAGCATCGTGACACTTGGTAGAAATCTGCAGAAAATGGGAAGTTGTGGGAAAATAGCATTTTTCCCCTTCATTATTTCATACATATCTGGAACTACAATGTGGGTCAGAAAACTCCAAGTGGCTTATAGGTACAATGAGTAAAAAGTTGCTTTGAATCCAGAGTTGTTAATGCACAACTTAGCTATATTGCATAATTTCACTTATTCACTTACTGTGTGTGTGAGTGTGTCTGTGTGTGTGTGAAAGAGGAAGAGAAACAGATTTTTATTCAGTAAAAATTGCTATGTCTACTGTAAAGTCAATGTAATACATGATACTATTCTAAGGCTAGCACTCTACTACATGACCTAAACTTGCACTTCCAGATTTTTTTGTGGTTAATTGGAGATGAGTCTCATGGATGGTATTGGCTGCCTTTGAACCATGATCTTCAGATCACAGCCTCCAAGTAGCTATAATTAATTACAGGTGTGAGTCACCGATTGTCCAACTAACCATTTCATTTCTAACTATGCACATGTCTTCTATTTTCCTTGCCAGGCAGGGCATGGCTGTTGAGATCACCAGTTAGAAAGGTCTGCTGCCACATTCTCATGCGACTGTACTTTTTCCTTTAATTCTTTTTTAACCAGGACAGGCAGATAACAGCTTGGGGCTTAGTGATGAGACAAGCAAATTGTTATCTAAGATTCAATATATAAATAAGAGATTCAGAGTAATTGCCAATATGTATCACTGTGCTCTGTGTTTGAGACTCATCTCAATTACTGGTGCCGATTCATTTTTACCTGACTTCAGAGGTATCTGTCGAAAACCTTAATTCTAATACCTTGTGGAACATGGCTTATGGCAATGAGAAATGAGGGGAGGAGCCCATAAAAAACCAGCTTGGATGTTCCTTGCCTAGAGTCTCATTAAACAGCACATATGTAGAGTCTCTGCCTCTTGAGCGTCTTGTGGGAGACAGGAGAAGTGATGAGATTGAATCATCTACAATGGGCTTGCACATAGTCACAGAGATGGGGCTTGGCCAACTGACTACCAGAGAAAAGATCGTAGAACTTTGTAGGGACTCCCATCTAATTATCAAGATGGCTGTGTGTCTGTGAGCTGCTGGCCCAAATCTCCAGCAGCTAAGGAAGTGCTGCCACTTCCCAAAACCCAGGATCTGACAACAGATGGTGGAGAATAAATACGTCATTCATTTCCCTACCCACTATGCTGATTTCTGCTTGTTTCCCTCTGCAACATTCCTGCCCACACTCCCCAGTGATCTAGTTAGCATTGTGAGAAGACTGAGGGGCTTAGAGGTAGTAGATTGTGTTCATGAAAACTTAGTGAGAGAAAAATAACTTTACTGGATATACAACTTATCCCCAAACTGGTATGACCCTAATGCTATGTGGACATACTGAACTTATTCTGACCAGGAGAAGGAGGGTCCCGGATGTGCCTACCGCATGTCCTCAAACTGAGGAAGTGGATGTTATGAAAAGTCAGAAAGACACTGTGTATGCTGGTAACTGACATGGAAGATGAAGAAGGAAGGCCAGCCTGGATTACCCTAGAGACTCTGTTAAGCAAAAACAAAACACAGTATGGTGGCATATGGCTGCAATCCTAGATACATGGGAAGCAGTGATGGGAGGATCAGGTCCCAGGGCAGCCTGAGGAAAAAGGTAACAAACTAAAAGTGAACAGTATGGGGGAGAGAACCCAAATTGTCATGCTCTTGTCAAGCAAGCATGAGACCTGAGTTCAATCCCTACTACTGCCTCTGACCCTCCCATTCCAAATTCCCAGAAAAAAGAATTGCTTGAAGTATATTAGGGATTTTTTTTTTACTGGAAGCTAAGCTAGACAGACAAGTAAAATAAATATATTTTTCTATTATGTTAACCTTTTCTTTAGTCGCGGGGCTTGGACTCAGGGCCTGAGCACTGTCCTTGGGCTTTTCTCAAGGTTAGCACTCTGCCACTTGAGCCACTTTACCACTTCCAGCTTTTTCTATGTATGTGGTACCGAGGAATCGAACCCGGGCCTTCGTGCATGCTAGGCAAGCACTCTACCACTAGGCCAAACTCTCGACCTTATGTTAACCTTTTCTTAGGATTGTGAAACATATTGAAAACATATTACCCAAGTAAAGCATAATCTGAAACACAGCAACTAAAACATGAGGGTAGCATTTACTACCTTTCCATTGCATGGTTTGTTATGATCTAGATGTGGTTAGAGGGTAAACAGGGCAGGGTGCACAGAGCTAAAGGATCTGGTCAGTTATAGAGAGATGTCACCTGGTGGTGAAAGGGTCCAGGAGTGAGGACACAAGAATCACCATGGACAACTGTGTTACTGCCAGGACCCTCAGATTGCCAGCTTTCCCCAACCACCTCAGGGCAGATATTATCACCAATACTGACAGTAGACATCACTCTTCTCTATCTTTCCTGGGCTTTAGAGAGAGAGAGAGAGAGATATTCATTTGTGATTAAGATAAACATAGCCAAGCGCCAGTGGTTCATGCATGTAATGTTAGCTACTCAGGAAGTTGAGATCTGAGGATCACAGTTGAAAGCCATGCTGGGCAGGAAAGTTATGAGACCCTTATCTCTTACTAACCATCAGAAAGCTAGAGGCAGAGCTGCAACGCAAGAGTTCAGGGACAGTGCCCAGGGCCTGACTTTAAGCACTAGGCCTAGCACTAAAAATAAAACAAAAGACAAGAAAAGAAAGTAAAGAAGATAGCCATATTTAGACCTCTAGATCCAATCTCTTGGGAAATCATCCATAATGAATAGAGGAAACAAATCTTCTCTGAAAAACTATATTACACACATGTTTGAAAACAAAAACAAAGTCATATGCAGAGATACGCAATCAGATGGGCAAAAGTATGATATATGTAGGGGAAGAGCCCAGTGGTGTAACTGATAACTAGTGAATGTACAGTTGAACAAAGGAAGTGCCAGCAAAGTGGGACATGTGTTGTGTGGGGGAGGTAAACGGGAGAGCAGATGTATGGAGAGCGGAATGAGGGACAAAAAAGTCATAATATTCAATGTAGACATGTGAAAATGTAACCAGCCAGCTTGAGAGGAAGGGTAGGCTTGAGAGAAATGTAAGAAGACCGATGGAACGGGTGACACTGATGAAGATGCAATGTATTTATAAACTGACATGATGAACTGAAACCGCTTTGTTCAACTACTTCAGGGTGATAAAAAGAACATCCCTTTTCCACGTTCCACTGACATTTATTGCTGTGGAAAGTACTATGGTTGCGGAGAAGGAAGTCCCCAGCTACATTCAGTTCTACTCAGGATCTATGCTATGGTTTGGGGCAAAGGTCTGCCTGCTAAATCCCTGGTCCCCAGTCTGTTTATATTGGGTAGGTATGGAGCCTTCAAGGGGGGTGGCAAGGTGTGAGGTCTTCAGGTCCCCTTCAAAGGGGAGAGTAGACTCCTACTCCAACCTGCTTCCTCCTTTATTTGCTTTACAATAATGAGATGAGCAATTTGATCTACCATGTGCTCTCACCATAAACTGCTGCATGCCCCGGGCTCCAGAGAAGCAGGGCCAAAAAGCACAGAGTGGAACATTTAGAATCATGGGCCAAATAAACTTTCTCTCTTTATAAATAGGTTACCTCAGGTATTGGTAAGGGACACTGTCTAACAATCTGTCAAATGGTGGAACAGATTCTCTTACATAAAAAGGGGATTATTTGACAGTCAATCCAGAGACAAAGGTCAGAGGATTGAGCTCTGGGCCTGGGTGCTGTCCCTGAGCTCTTCAGCGTAAGGCTAATGTTCTACAACTTTGGGCCACTTCCGGTTTTCTTGTGTTTAAAGATAGAAGTCTCATGACGTTCATGCCCTGGCTGGCTTTGAACTGTGATCCTCAGATCTTAGCTTCCTGAGGAGCTAGGATTATAGGTGTGAGTCACCAGTGCCCTGCAAATGTCAACTGCGTGCAACTTCAAAAACTAAAGATGATACAATGTCAGAGAAAAAAAAGTGTTTTCGTATCACAACAGTCTGTTGGCAAACAGGAATCAGGTAATGTGTTCTTTTAAGAAGCCAAGAAGAGAGAGGGATCATGCTCTTTACATGGCAACCCATCCAGAGTTCATATTTTAGTAATTGAAAAGTGTGTTTTCCAATTTCTTCTTCCTGAGGTGCATCAACATCCTTCACCATATATGATGGTGCTCTCAGATAGGAAATGAAAGTCAGATGTTAGGGACTCATCTGTCTCACCTAGTAGAAGCAGAGTGCTTCAGGTTTAGACACAGAACCTTTTGAGCTAGTGAGGGAAGTGCCTTCTTTCTAGGAACCTACAGAGAGCTAAGGGTACGTGTGGCTTCAAAGTAGAAGCAAATTGTAATCTAAATCTGTCCTAATGGGCCAACTTGAGGAACAGAGAGGGATTTCTGGTCCTGGAGCATAAGACTCTTGGGGCCAAGTGGGGTCTGTCTGATCCAGAGGGGAACTAGGCATTGCCTGAAAACCTACCGTTTCTGTGGCTTTCTGCATGCTTTTTTCCTCTAAGGCTAGGTGTCTAATTATTTCACAGTAATATTTATAACTGGTATAGAGAAGCTGCTGAATATATCTTTACTAAATAAAGAGTTCCAGATTAGCAACTTAACACTCATTAGCTCACTTTATTTTCACCAAAAACCCAAGGGAAGTGAAATAACTTGTGGAAGGTGGCAAAGTGGTATATCTAGATTTGTCCCCAGGTTTGATTTCCTAACAGGCTGTCTGTCCACCACTAACCCTGGAGTCTGTTGTCTCTAGGGGGTCCGAAAGAGGCAGGGGGTAACCACGCTGAAGGGAGCAGGAGAAGAGGAGGAGCCATGCATCTGTCCCTTCTGCTGGGGCTTCTTCCCACTTTCCTCTCTTTCCTGAAACCATTGCTAACTGCAATTCCAATGATATCAGCTTTATTTTTAGTATTTTATAGTATCAGTTGAAAAGTAGTGCTTTTAAAAAAAATATATAAAGGTGACTAAAATCACAATGTTAATGTATTTAAATTATCATTTAAATTTTATGTAGTGCCTCCGGGCAAAAGCGAATAATCATGGAGGCAAGACAGAAGCTTGACAAGCTGTTTTCCATAAAATACCCAGCTCTGCTACTTAGAGCATGTGGGTGGTTGCTATGGGCAACTACTTAAATAAACTCAGGGAAGGAAGGGGGTGGGTGGGTCCAGAGCCTAGGGAGTTACAAGATTCACCTAGTTTGGGGAAAATAAAACAAGATATGAACACTTAATACTTGAATTCTTCCCAATGGTCACTACTTCTTCTCCACGATATCAGGAATCTCTTCAATCTGAGATGATCCTTTTTTTTTTTGAAGATACTTGAGGAAAGAAAACATTGGAAGGAAAATCTTATCTTTGTAGCAGCTCAATCTCAAAGTATTCAAAAGGAAAAAGAAGCTGGAAACAAAACGTTAACAGTTGGTGGACTATCACCATGACTATAAGCTAAAAAGACAAAACCAGACTTTAATTGTTTTTCCCAGGGGTAGGCTGGTTATTTTCTATCCCTGAGAAGTGTAGTCTAAGAACTTAGTCATGCCTGCAGGAAACTGGAAAAGGCAGGTTTTATAATTATACTTTCCTATTTTGGTCTCACTTCATACCATGCTTTTTGTTTCATTTTCATTTATTTTTTTTCCCCAATATTCAAGTACTTGACTATCATGTTGATTGAAATTACTTTTCAACACTTCGCTCCTCCCTGTTTTCTTGCCCAAGGGTTTTATTAAGGGTTTTGTTATTGTGAATCTCTCTTTTTCTTATTGTCAGTATAATGTATAGAGGGGTTACAGTTACATTCATCAGGTAGTAGGTGCATTACTTTTCACACATTGATACCTCTTCTCATGTTTTTGTCTCTGTTTTTCTCCCCCACCCCTCCCAATCATGTTTTCCCCCATTCCCTTTTCCTATTTCAAATAAACAAACACACATACATATATATATATATATATATAATACCAGTAACAAAGTCAGATACAGTAACAACATGAGATTAATCATATTTTTTTTCTTATAATTAAGATTTTTTATATTCTATAATAAAAATATTTCCCCCGGTGAGGGAATTTGTTACTTTTATTATAGTACATTCATACAATGAAGTACTCAGCAGTTGTTACAAATGGCGTGGTTAATCTACATGCACTTGTAGAAAACAATCCTTAAGATAGAATTCTAAGTCAAATGCCAGTGGCTCGCCTCGCATCTGTCACTTTAGCTACTCAAGAGTTTTGACATCTGAAGATTAATATTCAAAGCCAGCTGGGGCAGGAAGTCCATCAGACTCTTATCTCCAATTCCCCCTACACCCCTGCCCCACCCAAAAGGAAAAGTGGAGCTGTGGCTCAAGTGGTAGACTGAATGAAAACGCTAAAGGAAACATCCAGGTCCTGAGTTCAAGCCCCAGTACTGGCCCAAAAGAAGATGTTATTAGAAGACTATACAGAACATTCAGGCACACATACATATAATATCTGCATAGACTGCTTCTGAACAGATAAGAGAGAAATAGAGATTTCTTATCTATAAGAAGGTCAAGAAGGGATTGGATATGGAAAGAAACGTTTAAATACTAAAATAGTCTCTAAGCCTTTTGGAATTTTCATGTTTCCATCCATCATAAGAGAAACAGAAATTCTTCCCACTATTCTAAAACAGACTCAAAACTCACATAGACAAGTGTTTATTGTGCTATCAGCTATCACCACTGCAAGTGAGTCTTGTGCCCCAATCTCTTCCCAATAGATTTAGGATGATAGTAATTCCTGTCATCAATAATGTTAATGTTCTTCTATGTAGTGTGCAAGGCATATAAGGAGTATTACTAAGTGTTGGGCATTTTTATTCTTGGAGATTTTGTTTTTGATGGGAAAAGTTGAAGTTAGAGGCATTCTAATAACAACAAAATAGAGGCAAGAAGAAAGATTAACAATAAATAAAGCACAACCTTGCCATAGTGAGAATGTTTGTTGGAGATATTAGGAAACACCCTTCCAAGCTGAGTGCAAACATCTCACACCTATAATCCTAGCTGCTCAGGGGGGCTGAGATCTGAGGATTGAGGATTGAAATCAGTCTGCGTAGATAAACCCGTGAGATTCTTATCTGTAATTTACCAGAAAAAAGACAGAAGTGAAGGTTTTCCTCAAGTGGTAGATCACCAGCAATAAAGCCGAATGAGAGTACAAGACCCAGCATACACACACACACACACACACACACACACACACACACACACACAAAACTCAAAGAATACAAGGAAAAGAAAATACCATTTTGCACTCATACTCAGTCATTTAAGGAATACAGAGTATATCTCCACCTAAATGAAAAACAATGGCCTTTTCAACCACGTTTATTGGCATCTTTCTAAAGCAACATATCATTTTGTCCTTTGTCGCTGCATTTATAAATTCCCAACCAACTAGATGAAAATAAAACAAATCTCTGGATATCTAAGGATCTTGTTACAAAAACCCTCACAGACTATCTAAAGACAGTTTTCTATCTTTAAATATTAACTTCTTATGCCTCAGTAATCTTGATTTCTTTTTTTTTTTTTTTTTGCCAGTCCTGGGCTTGAGCTCAGGGCCTGAGCACTGTCTTTGGACTTTTTCAAGGCTAGAGCTCTACCACTTGAGCCTCAGCACCACTTCTGGCTTTTCTCTATGTGTGTGGTACCGAGGAATTGAACCCGGGTCTTCGTGCATGCTAGGCAAGCACTTTAACCACTAGGCCAAACTCCCGGCCCTCTTGATTTCTTTATATTCAGGCACACCCTTCTCCATAGTCTGCTGCTTCTGAATGATTACTCCAATTCCAGGTGGACTATTTTCTCTTGCATATTAATACTCATTTGTGTTTTCATAATTGAGAACTTTTCATCTCTGGATATATTCATACATATACTGTATATGCACATATTTTAAACTTATAAATAACTACCCAGAATTGTTCCCATCTCTTTTGGTGACAATTATTCATGCTTACTAATTTTTATTCTTTTGAGGAATGGAGCAGCTTGAAAAACTGGAAAGACTCCTGTGATGACAGTTAGAAGAAGACCCAGCTCCTAAACCTTACTGGCTAGTTTGCTTAAGCAGAGTACTATTTCCTCTGGACCTCAGTTTCTTATTTGTCATGTAACAGGACTGTAATTATCTCTGGGTTCAGTTCTACTTCTTAACATTTTTTGTTCGTTCTGTCTCTGATAAAAGGTCACACACACAAAGATAGTAGTATTCAATGAAATATTAAAAAACTGACTCTCAAAGGAAAAAGACTGTTATTTGAAAAATATGTTGATTTCTATGGTCTGTACATTCCCATTATACAAATATCAAATCAATTTGGCTAACCAAAAATGCACATGATATTGGGAAGAGATATCTACCATCAACTCTCATTGGCTGTTTGGACCTGCCACTGCCCAGTGGTTCTGCTCAGTGAAGAAAGAGAGGCTTGATGAGCATGATGTATTCATGGTATGTTCATGTTTAAATCCTAAATGTTCCCCAAAGGCTTGATGTCATTCAGGCTGGGGTACTGTTGGGAGATTAGTGGAAAGGAGGTAGGTCATTGAGGGTATTCCCTGGGAAGAGATATTGAGACTTCAGTAACCTCTCTCTTGTATTGGGAGCTGCCATGAGGCAACTCTGTTCCACCATGCTTCCTTACTTCAGGGCCAAAAGCAACAGAAACAATAAACACAGGCAAGAACCTCTGAACTCCTGAGCTAAAGTAAACGTTGATTCCTAGTAATTTATTTGTCTCAGGCATTCTGTCCTCAGCAATGGAAAGGTGACTGACAAAAGCTGCTGTGGTCATCTCTGTCTTTTCTGCATCTGAACTTCTGACACAATCTTTGTTCATTAAATGGTAAGATCTACAACAAGGGAACGTGATCCTTGCTTTATTATTATTATTTTAATCCCAGGCTCTGTGGATATTTGTTCCACATCTTCACACTTGCTTGTACCCTCAGCAGAGTGTCCACTTTCCTGAAATCTGACAGAGATCTGGGAATTTCAAATGCAGTTGATAACCTGGATCCCTGCTGGGAGCTTTCTGCTCTGCCTTTTTTTTTTTTTTTTAAGGAGGGGGAGGGCTGAGGGAAGTGTTCTAAAGAATTTAAAGAAGGTTGTGTGGTAAAATTCAAGAATGATGTCCACAGTTCCCAGACTGTTCAGGGAGAAGTCCCACTGTTCCATGAATCTTTCGGAGGAAGAAAGTTGGCATGGAAAGCAGAGGGCTAGACCTGAAGATACAGGAAGAGTTGGATTCTATCTCAGAAGGCTTACGATGATATAAAACCCATGGTTTCATCTGTAAAGTCTTCATTAAAGTACAGTCTAAATTCTTTTGAGATCAAGGGGAGAATCAAATGAAATGTACTGAAACATCTGATAGGCTCTTATTTACAATAAGTTTATCATGAAAACTGTAGTCTCAAAAGAAAAAAAAATCATTAGCTAGATAGATGATCAATTGTATTTTATTCCCATTGGTTTACGTGGATTCACAAATAAGTGAGTTCACTCAGTCAAATGGACTAGTTCATTAACTCATCTCTTATAGCCAACCTCCTCTTCCTCTCAGAACTAGAAAGAAAAAGAATTCCCTGGATGAATAAATATGCTAATGTTCACAGCAGATGACGCTACCGAGGGATGGCTGTGAGGGTATTTTTAACATTCTAATGTGTACCTGCCAGACAAAGCTCCCAGCCTCCAGGTGGGCTGGCAGTGCTAGGCAGGGTTTAAAAGGAACAGGGAGCTTTTCACAGAACCACAGATGTAGAGTCTGAGAGCACACAGACACAGCCAAAGGATGGGGGCAGATGTTAGATGACAATTCAAGCAACTGTTGAATTCCATCCAACTGTTGGTTGAAGACAGGGTGGGAAGATACAATTCAAATCACCTGAAGCAAACATGGTAGTAATAGAGTAGTGAGATTTTGTCCTGATTTTCTTCGATGTCGCGTAGGCTAAGAGAAGCTTCTATTTGAGAGACAGAAAAAGGAATGTGCTTATTACCTGACTCAAGTAATGGCAATCCCTCTGTATATAACTTCCATAATAAATATAAATTAATAATAAAAGTAATATGAGAGGAGGTACCAATTACTTTGAAAAATATTAAAGCAACATATGCAGAATTATTAAGAAGAAGAAACTATGGCCCTCAGGGAGAGTTTAAATTTTTTTTTTTTTTTTTGGTGGGTCATGGGGCTTGAACTCTGCCTGGGCTTTGTCCCTGACCTCTTCAGCCCAAAGATACTACCCTACCCCTGGGCCTGGTCATTTTCCTTGAGCTCTTCAGCTCAAGGCTACCACCCCACCCGGGAGCCAAGCCCCACTTCCCATTTTCTAGAGGCTATTTGGAGATGAGTCTCAGGTCATTTTGTGCCAGGGCTGGCTTCGAACCTCGATCCTCAGATCTCAGCCTCCTGAGTAGCTAGGATTACAGGTGAGCCACCGGCTGAGAGTTTACATTTTTGAGGAAGAATAGAAAACTTTCTTTCAGCTTTCCCTTTATTAGATTATTATACTAGGAATCCAGATAATCTGTATATCCCAATGCTTCACATATAGTAGATGACCAATAGCAAAAATGATTATGATTCCTGTCATATCATTGACTCCTGTAATGAGTGAGCAGGTATGAACACTTACTCTGTGTTAGGCATGCTACCATGGTACTTTCTTCAATCTATACAATTACTTAAGGTAGGAATTACTATTATTTCCATGTAACAGATGAGGAAATTGAAGCAAAGAGTTGTAAAATGTTTTTTTTTACAGTAATACATCTATAAGTGTCCCAACTATGATTTTGAATTGAGGTAATCCAGCCTCAGAGATAAATGTAGTTCTTGAACAATGTGCCTCAGTGTGTTTGTAGAGTGAATGAGTGAGCAGAAAATATCAATGAAAAGGAGAGGGTAGAGATGAGCATTAATGAAGGCTTTTTTTTTTGCTAGTCCTGGGACTTCAACTCAGTGCCTGGGCACTGTCCTTGGGCTTTGTCAAGGTTAGAGTTCTACCACTTGAGCCACAGCACCACTTCTGGCTTATGTGTGTAGTACCGAGGAATCAAAACCAGGACTTCGTGAATGCCAGCCAAGCACTCTACCCCTAGGTCACACTCCCAAGCCCTCTTTAGGCTTTATGTCTAGTGTCCACTGAATATAACCAGCCCTCCATTTTCTAGGCACATGGTAGTACTGTACTTCATTGTCTCTTGGAAATTTGTGTGGTCATGTGAGTTGTTCAGCAATGAGCTGTAAATGCAAGCCACATGTTTCTCTTCCAGAGGCAGTGCTCTCGGGGCCACCACATTCTGGTGGTTGTAAAAGGACCTGCTGACAAGGAGTTGCTTTCTTTTGGAGTTTATCAGTGACTGCAGTGAGCAAAGTTCTGGTTAGTAATGCAAATGTGAGCATGAAATAAATTTTGGAGATTTGAGGGTTGTTTCTTTTTGTGTCTATGTGCTATTATGGGCTTGAACTCAAGGCTTCAGATTTTTGCTTAGCTTCCTCTAACAAGACTAGCACTCTACCACTTGAACCACACCTCCATCTCTGGCTTTTTTTTGCTGGTTAATTGGAGATAAGAATCTTCTGAACTTTTCTGTCCATTTAGTTTCCTGAGAAGCAAAGATTACAGGTGTGAGCCAAGAATGTCTGTCTTAGGTGGTGTTTCTTCACAAAGCACACAATAACCTTAAGTGGGGACTTGTTAGAATTAGGATTGAGGCATAATATAACAATGAAAACAACAGAAATCTCACAACTGTGTGACTGTGGTTTCAGGATCTGGTAGACTATAGGGAAATGATTGTATTAGGGCTTGGGAAAGTATTGATCCTTGTTATTTATTAGTGAATCATTTTGTAACCTTGTTCTGTAACTGATATGATAAGTAAACTCCTAATTAATGGTAGTTGATTGCTGTTGGTATAGTTTTTTTTAACAAGGTATTCCACAACAGAAAGTGAACTCAATGAAAAACAAAAATCAAAACAAAAACACCAACAACTGATTTCAAGTGGCTATGAAAGAAAACTAACTCATAAAAGGTATGCCCCAGAGGGCCTTGAGTAATGAAGGTATATGAAAATTATCCTTACTACCCACATTCAAGTCAAGGCCTGGATGTATTACCCTATTGTTAAAACTTTTGAATGGATACAGATAATTTACAATGAAAAGAAAACTAAAAAAAACTAAAACTATGATATTGTTAGACAAAAATTTTAGAGGAAACAGACAATTAGTTCAATTGCTTAGCTTGGTGAACTTGGTATGTACTCTACAGGCAGGTGAATAAGAAAGCAAAGAAATTGGGC
Organism: Megascapheus bottae; assembly: GCF_031878675.1. Lineage (NCBI taxonomy): Eukaryota > Metazoa > Chordata > Mammalia > Rodentia > Geomyidae > Megascapheus > Megascapheus bottae. Next base: position 40,312,316 of record NC_143527.1, read on the forward strand.
AAAAATGATAAATTCTACCTAGAAGGATTGTGTGAATGGCACATTGGGCTCACAAGGAAACAGACTGCAGTCAGTTTTGATATAGTTGTACAATCAACAAAACAAATAAAAAAAACCCCACAAGCCTAGATCAACAGACATGTAACCAGAGGGCTTTTGAAATGGCATTTAGTTTTCTACCAAGAACATTCCTCTGACGTGGGCCACAGATGTGAGCATGAGAATCACAGGAATGTCTTTATGGAGAGGGCGCTAGGTGATATGGAGAGCAATGGCCAAGAATTTTTTCCCAGGGAGTAGAACTGCTATCTAACCAAGAAACAGTCTCTTTCCCAAAGTAGGTAGTCTGCAAGAGATTATAGAATTGCTACACTTAGTGTCATTGTCAACTTTCTTCCTCCTCCTTCTGAATAGAACTGTTCAGGTGTGTGTGTGTGTGTGTGTGTGTGTGTGTGTGTGTGTGTGTGTATGTGTGTGGTGTGTGTGTGTGGTGTGTGTGTGTGGTGTGTGTGTGTGTGGTGTGTGTGTGTGTGTGTGTGGTGTGTGTGTGTGGTGTGTGTGTGGGGTGTGTGTGTGTGGGGGGTGTGTGTGTGTGTGTGTGGTGTGTGTGTGTGTGGTGTGTGTGTGGTGTGTGTGTGTGTGTGGGGTGTGTGTGTGTGTGTGTGTGTGTGTGTGTGTGTGACTACCAATCCTAGGGCTTGAACTCTGGGCACTGTCCTTGAGCATTTAAAATTTTTTTTTAATTGCCAGTGTAATGTATACAGGAGTTACGGTTACATTCGTTAGGTAGTAGGTGCATTACTTTTCACACATTGTCCCTGAGCATTTTTGCTCAAGGCACTCTATTGCTTGAGTGACAGCTCTACTTTCAGAATTTTGGTGGTTAACTGAGATAAGACTCTCACAGGCTTTCCTGCTTGGATTGGCTTTGAACTGGGATTTTCAGATGTCAGCTTTCCGAGTTGCTACCATGATAGGTGTGAGTCTATCTGGTTCAGTTGGAGATTTTTTTTTGTTCTTATTCTACAATTATATATTGGGTGTGTGAGAGGCAGATAATTTGTCTTTTTGAGCTTGGGTGTAACAAAGACTCACATGTAACAGAGTAGCAATTACTACATATACGATATATTACCTAAATTTTTAGGTTGATACTGTGCCAGGATAGTAGATGTCTATGAAATTTTCTCCCTGTGATGACGGAGCATAAATATATCTTGTTTGTAGGTGAGGAGGGTCAGTTAAATAGTGTTCAGAAGGGTGATTTCTAACGTAGCCATTGAAGTTGCTGGACAACAACTATAAAGTTAGATGCTGCTATACTACTCGATTTTGCAATCAGAATGGGAGGGAAGGCGAGCTGCTCTACCTGCAGGTACAAGCTGTCAGATTGCTTAGTCTTTCCCTACTTTGGTGACTTGGAGAATGTTTTTTGATATGAAATCTTCAGATGACCCCCGAATGCCATGGTGAGTAGAGCTCTTTCCTGACCACAGGTGGACATGTAGGTGTAGTTCACCTATTTTTATTGTTGGAGGCCTCTGACTTTGGAAGTTGTTTTTGGTATCCATTTTAATCAAGCTTATTTTGAGGACCACAGGTTGGAAGCCTAAAAAATCATTAAAACCTCAAAATAACTGGGTTCTCAGTATGAACACAAAACACGAGAGAGAGCGAGGGGGGGAAGAGAGAGAGAGAGAGGGAGAGAGAGGGAGAGAGAGAGAGAGAGAGAGAGAGAGGGAGAGAGAGAGAGAGAGAGAGAGAGAGAGAGAGAGAGAGAGAGAGAGAGAGAGAGAGAGAGAGAGAGAGAGAGAGAGAGATATGCAGGACCAAAGGAGAATAGAGATTTACTGTGAAACATTCAGATGCTGTAGTGTAGTGAGGCTTCTGTGTCCAGGCAAAACGGGATTCAGCGATGAGTTTTCAGTAATCTGGTAGAAAGTCTTTGGAAGGGCTAGAAGCAGAGAGAGGCTTGTGGTAGCAAGACAAATGGGACCATTAAAAATCATTCAAGTAAGAAATAGTGGAGCCCTAAAGCTAGAAGAGGTAAGAGATAAGCCACCACGTTTCACAACTATACTTAGGAAAATAGTTCATCCACTGGGAGGAAGAAAAGAGCCAAGAGGAGATGTGATATATTTCAGAAGTTCTGGACTAACTGTTTCAAAGTCTCATGTTTCTGTATTCTTAGCTTGAACGTGTAATATCAATGTACATGATAAGAATGCGACACAATGCTCAGTGGGATGAGACCTGACCAGAATCCTAGCACTTGGGAGGTTAAGGCAAGAGCATTTCCAACCTGGGTTGCATGGAAGATCCTCTGTCAAAACAAACTATGGTGTTGATCTTATGCTGAAATTTTAGGCTACTTTGGCTGGATAAATCTTATGTAGATATTTGTTCATCATATTCAAGTCTTCAAGCAGAATTATGAAAGCTTTTAGGGAAGTATAATTAGGAAGCTTTGAAGAATGACTAGAAAGTATCTCTAAATATTTCCATATTAGTTTCTTTAATAATTAATAACTTTGCAGTTAGAAGTTCCTAATGTAAATTTCTTGGGCTGCAAATGTGATACTTTCCTGTTTGATTTGTGGAAATGTTGATAGCTTTGTTATTCTGCATGCATCCTCTATAAAGCTACCTTTATTTAGGACTTATAGTGACTGATTTCCAAAGTTAGAAGCAGCTCCTAATATAGTTGCCTAGCCTTTTATTCCTCATTCCTCAATGATATCCTACTATCTTGGTGTATGTTGAATATTTCTTCAATGACACAGCATGAAAGCAAACCCAATACCTTGAACTCTGCCAATAAAAAAGTATCCTGGAATGAACAAACAACTTCACCACTCTTGCCCATACAAATGAGAGGTATTTTTCTGACAAAATTATTCTGATTAAAATGATTACTATGATATCAATATGTATGTATCCCTTCGCCCTACCAGGTTCATTGTTGGAAACTTAATCCTCATGGTTCCTAGAGCTGAGGTCTTTGGGGGGCCATGAGGTTGAGTGAGGGTGGGAAGGGTGGGGCTTCAGGAGCTTTAGTATTAGTGGCTTTATAAGGAGAGGAATGAGGGGCCGGAGCGGGATCTAGTGATAGAGTGTCTGCCTAGCATGCAAGAAGCCTTGGGTTTGATTCCTTATTACCACATACACAGAAAAAGCAGGAAGTGGCTCAAGTGGTAGAGTTCTAGCCTTGAGAAAGCCCAAGGACAGTGCCCAGGCCCCAAGTTCAAGTTCCAGGGCTGGCAAAAACAAAAAACAAAAATAAAGAATTAATCTGAAGCAAATAAAGGGGTGACACTGTCTAAAAGAGAAATGTGTGAATTATGAAACTGTACGCACCTTAATAATAGCAGTAAAATTATTAACAAAAATTAGAGGAGTGAAAATATGAGTTGTCACACCTGCTGTCTTTACATGTGATACAGACCTCTTGTCACAGGCAGTCTGAGGCCTCACCAGGTACTGATACTGTGTTTTTGGACTTCCTTGCTTATGAAACTGTGTGCTAAATAAGCCTCTATTTTTCATAAATTACCCAGGACATAGTTTAGATCTAGCAGTAGAAACTGATTAAGACAAGTAATGATTTTGATACTCGTGGTCTGTGAAGCTCCTTCCTTTTTTGTAGTGCTTGTCTTTTAGGTGCATTTTTGTGTGTGTGTGTGTGTGTGCGTGTACGTGCGTGCATATCTAAAAATCTGAAAAACCAGATGTCAGCAATGTTTATTCAATTCATCAAAACTAAGGACTAACAATGTGACTTAAATTTTAAAGACCACGATTAACTGTTTACTGCCTGAACAAATAAATGTGTGATTACCTGAATAAACTGTGTGGTTATGAGTATTTTCCTTACCCGATTGTCTGCATTTTAACAGGAAATGCAGATAATGGGTGAAGGAATGACAGCCAGCAGATAGGCAAGGCAGCAGAATTGGAAGGCTCTTTGCTAACACAATCTTTGTCCAGTACTACACAGGGCAAAATGAACAATCTTCATTTCTAGAACTCGAATTGAGTTTTCCCTGTTCTCTGCTGTCATTAGCCTTGCTTACAATACAGTGCCGAGTATCTGTCTGCCAAGAGTGCAAAGCTGGCGTGCAGTCACGTGAAGAAGGCTCCCGTTATATACTTAAGCCACAGCACAGGCACAGGTCTAGCATTTGTTATGGCCTTCCCCTTATAATACTGAACACAGGTGTCTATGCGGCTTGTGCCTGCATCCTCTACCAGTCCGTGCCTTCTAAAGCTCTGACAACCCTTTGCCTTAAAAAAAAAATTATATCATATTAAGTGAAGTAAGCCAGGCTCAATGGTTTCCCTCATTTGTCATAACCAGTAGAAACCTTGGGCTCTCCTAGCAGAGATTTACAATAGAACAAAATCTAGATCCATAAGGCTGTATAGTATGACCCAAAATGAAAGGACCTCCAGGATATAGAAACAAAAGCCATATAATGAGTGATTGCTGTCCTTAATGTACTATGTTATCTCTCATCTCTTTTGCTGTCCCTTGGTTATCTTATATGGTTACAGTATTTTATCTTGTTATCTGATATATTGTATATATGCATATTTGGGAAGGGAGGAAAATAAGATGAGGGGTGGGGGTGGGAGGAGGGAAATGGGGCCAAGACATGAGAAAGGGTATCAATGTTTGTGAAGTAATGCACCTTCTATCTGGTGAATATAATGTAACCCTTCTATTAATTACAATAAAAATATGTGAAAAATTATTTTATTTTTTAAAACAACCACCCCCCCCTTTTTGTTTGTTTGTCTGCTGGCCCTGGGGCTTGAACTCTGGGCCTAGGCACTGTCCCTAGGCTCTTTTTGCTCAAGCCACAATGCCACTTTCAGCTTTTTCTGTGATTAAATAGAAGTTTTTCTTTGTTGTTGTTTTTAATGTACTATGTAAAGTTATTTCTTTTTTCTTTCATTTTTTTCTCCTTTGGTTTATGCCCTGTTGTCACTGTATTTGATTATGGAACCCTGTATCTTGTGTATATGCATATATATATATATTTATTTATCTGAATTAGGGAAGAGAAGGGGAATAACAAAATGGGGAGACGAAGGACAAAGGTAAACCAATGCAACAGTGCTAATTACAAGACAATATGTTGGAAATGATCTTTACAACTGGTGTGTGTGTGGGGGGGTGGGAGACAGGAAAAATGAGAGAAAAACAAGGGGGGTTAATGGTGTTCACCAAGAAATACACTCATTACCCTAAGTATGTGACTGTAACCTCTGTGTACATCACATAGACAACAAAATGAAATTTTAAAAAGTAATTGGAGATAATAGTCCTATGGCCTTTCCTGCCTGGGCCACCTTTGAACCTCAATCCTCAGATCTCAGCCTCCTGAGTATTTAGGACTGTAGGTGAGTCCCTGGCACCTGGCTTTCTTTCACTTAGTCAAAACTGAAACTTTCTCAAAGTATTTCCTGTTTCAGCTTCATGTCTGCTCTATATGTTCAAGTTAGAGCTGACTTCACTGAGTTGCTAACACATTTTTCCTCTTTATTCCCACTATCTGCTTCAAAGGAAGTTGGTTCTAGTCACAATTTCTTAGTTGTTATTACCCTGTTGACTTTCTCTCTCCCTTTCTTAATAAAAATCTTTTAAGTAGATTAGTGTGGTTTTAGTAAGTTCTTCTTTCCACCCAACTTTCCATCTTGTCTGCTTTCAACACTGGGACGCGACTTTCAACACTTGCTCTTACATTTAGCTTTGAGGTGAGTTATTTAGTTTCTAGATTCCTTATCTTTAAAATGAACAAAATCACATACAGTTGTGTTGACCAAATGAAAACATATAGGTAAAGGCTTCAACTTAAGCATTATGTCTGGTGCTTAGAAGCTTATTAAAATGTAAACATGTTCCCTACGTTCTAATCTCGGTTCTAGTTCTCTATAAAGCACCTAGACTTCATTCTTTCCCCCACCTTCAAGACAGAAAAGCAGTTCTGTCACGCCTATGTTTCTGAGCATTGTTAAGAACAGTTCAATCTATGCAAATTTGCTTTCAGAATTGGCTTTTCTTGTCTTTATAAAAATCATTTTTAAGTAATTGTACAAAGGAGTTGTTGCCATTTAATAAAGCAGTTATGAATGCAATGCATATTGATCAATGTTATTCCTTTCAATGTTCTTTTCTGTTAAAAATATGTATTATTATTATTATTATTATTATTATCTTTAAGTAGTTCTACAAAGAAGTTACCATCTAGCAATTTATGAATTCAAGACATCTTGATCAATGTCAAGCCTTTTGTGTTTATCTGTGTTTATCTTTTGGTATTCTCCCCTTTCCCTCCCAATCCAAGTCCTCCTCTCACTTGTTTTAATTTTATAGGCTATGCATTAGATATTATGACTGATCTTCCTCCTTCCTCTCTTCCTTTATGTCTCCCCTTCTCCTTTGGTTCCCCTCACTCCAACTTTTCAAGTACCAGTTTCCTCATACTCTGTTTTTCTTTTCTTTTCATTTTTGGTCCTGGAGCTTGAACTCTGGGTCTGGACGCTGTCCTTGAGCTCTTCAGCTCAATGCTAGCTCTCTATTACTTGAGCCACAATGCTACTTCTGGTTTTCTGGTGGTTAATTGGAGATAAGGCTTGACTTCTGTGCCTGGGCTGCCTTTGAACAGCCATCCTCACATCTCAGCCTCCTGAGTAGCTAGGATCACAGGTGTGAGCCACCAGTGCCTGGCTCTGATATTCATTTTGTTAGACTGTGAGTTAATTTTTCTAAGGAGTAACACCATTTGAATTCTCAAAATTGGCCTTTCAAGAAAGCAATTCTATAGCCAGGGACCAAGATATGGTATAGTCTTTAAAAGTCATACAGAGGAGTACCCGCTGAAGGCCGGCACTCATACCCTGAGGAAACACTAACTTTTTTTTTTTTGCCAGTCCTGGGCTTGAGCTCAGGGCCTGAGCACTGTCCTTGGACTTTCTCAAGGCTAGAGCTCTACCATTTGAGCTCAGCACCACTTCCGGCTTTTTTTCTATATGTGGTACCGAGGAATCGAACCCGGGTCTTCATGCATGCTAGGCAAGCACTTTAACCACTAGGCCAAACTCCCAGCCCAAGACTAACTTTTTAAAGCAGGATGTCATGATTAGGGACTGGATATAATAGGCAATTTCTTGTGTTAGATCTTTCCCTCCCATTAGGCTGATTATGAGCAGGAATTTGAAAGGCATTTAGCTTTTTGCCTATCAACAAGTAATAGTTTATCTGGGAGATAGAATGAATTGCCCTGCTTTAACCTTTTTCTATTTCTTATTATTTTGGAATGATTAAGGATAATGAAAGGGAGTATTATGGTCAGGGAAGGAAGAGCTATTTCTCTGAGTTTATATCACTGAAGATATCAATTCATAATGTTCCAGGGTCTGATTGCATTATTCTGTCCTCTGTACTACTGAATGAAGCATTTGTTATATGTCACAATCGTACTGAGGAGAGAAATGGAAAAGCACTTGTGGAAAATAGATAACAAAAGAAAACAGAGACTTTGTCCATCACATAGGACAAAGATGGGGGGTTGTATACTGCTGTGTCCTTAAATATGGCACACATCTTTGGAAAGAAACATCAGTGTTCCCATCTCCACCACCCCTTCTCTTTTTCTGGGAAGAGAAGGAACACGAAGAGCAGTGGGTGGGTAGGAGGGGTGTGTGGAATGTGGAGAACAGGCAGAGGACACAGTGTGTCTTGAGAGGAAAATGCAGTGTACACTGAGATAGATAAGAAGCTCCTGTGAGGAAGACTACAGTTTGGGGCTTCTGATGGAGAGCGAGTGCATTTCAAATCTCCAGAATTAAAGTTGAAGAACACTACCCTATACCCAAAGTAGAGTCTTTACGGATACCATTTCCTTTTGTCTTTAATGTATTTTCTGTGCCAGTCCTGGAGCTTGAATTCAGAACCTGGAAACTGTCCCTAAGCTGCTTTTTTGCCCAAGGCTAGTATTCTCTATTACTTGAACCAGACCACCACTTCTGGCTTCTCCCCTCATAAACCTCCTTTTTGACAGTTTATTGGAAATAAAAAGTCTCATGGACTTTCCTGCTCAGGCTGACTGTACCCTTTTCGTTTTGTCTTTAAACTGTAAATTGTGAGTTTTTCTATACTTCATCTTTAACAATTTACTCATCCATGCCATAAGATTCCTCAGAACACATTCATGTAGATGAAAAACAGGATTTATGGACATTGTTGATCGATAAGTCCTGGCAATACTGAGATTGGCCCTGAGGTCCAATCTGTGCTCAGAAGGAAGGGTCATGGCATGTATTGATGGTGGGGTCTGTCTGCTATGGAACTGGGTCAGCAAGAGTCAAGATAGAAGCCCCCTGAGTGGCACCACCCAGGAAACCTCATTTTTACTGGGGGTAGAACCAGAGATATTAAACCAACCAATTGCCCAAAGCAAAGAGCTATTTAGTATTTTACCAATTTATCCTAAAAAATATTTAGGGCCTGGGGAAAGAAATGAAGATGAAGAGGATTAACCATTCTGAAAATGAAAAACTGTCTGCTTTCAAGGTATTTCAGATTGAAAATCAAACTCTTTCCAAAGCCTTCTGTTAGGCACTTCATCAAAATTGCTAAGAGCCTTGATTTCACTCTTATAAAAGCCAGGGGCCCTTCACTCAAATTTCAGAGACATTTCAAAGTGTATAGCATTAGATATAATACTTCTTTCAAGGGAAATTTTTTTCTTGGTGCCTAGATGAGGAGATAAACAAGTATGAATAAAATTTAAAGTGTTAGTTGCCTTAGATTATGGCCTTTTGGATTTAGCTTTAGAATCTTTTAAATGACAGCTCACTTTTGGTATCATTTTAAAAACTTCCTTCTATAATATATAGCATGAAAATTCAAGATGGGATTTGAGTATGGTTTTAACTAACCACAGCATCAGGCAATAGTCTCTGTTCAAGAGTAAAATATTGAAGTTCATCATCAGAATTAAGCTGTGGAGACATAGCTTTAGAAAAAGATTTCCCCTCTAAACATCTTCCTCATTTGCCTACAATTTATTATTAAACATTCAGAAATTCCTTTTGAAAATGTTACTCTTGTGGGAGGGGCTATGTCTCTTTAAATTAATTATTAGCTAATAACCAAAGAAGGCAAGCTAGTAATGAAGTGATAGGAATTGATAGTGCTGTTGAATAACAAGAGAATGAGAAAACTATCTTTTCAGAGAGCAGCCACTAAGAAGTTTTGTAAGTGCAATGATGGCTTTATCGTCTGGTGGCTTCCTAACTTTTGAACATTTAAATGACTTTAGGCTGTATATAATTGAAAACCCAATCATTAATACTAAGTGGCTGGTGAAAATCATCCCCTTAAATAAATCCTCCAAATACCGTTGGAAAGTAGAAAAGAGAAAAAAAACAAAGAAAACAAAACAAAACAAAGTAAGGAAGTGTAGAAAAGCCTGCTCTCCAACATTTTGGAGAGAAGACTGGAGTTGCGAACCTCAAACTAAATGTTGCCCCAATCTCACTTGACTAATTTTAGTTATCTTGGTTCATGGCTATGATTCATCCCTAAAGCTGTGAATTGCCGAGGAGGAAGGAGGCAAAAATTGACTTAAATGTCAAAGAAGTAGGAATATAAATATAGTTTTCTTTTTAAGGGGAACTAGGATTTTAGTATATGGGTATCTTTTTTCTGCTTCAAACTTCTAGAAAAATGACTCCAGTCAAAACATCATTTGGGACTAGATGTCATGCCTGAAATGTTGCCTGTTTTTTTTTTTTCCTTGTGTTTCTCCTTAAATTCTGTTCAAGTAGAAATAATTAATAACCACATGTGGTTAGGTATGATGGGAGCTTAGTATATAGATTTTAACGAGAAATGGAGAGGGATGAATGGCAGTAAGTGGACCCATGGGAAGTAATTCAGGGAATGGCATGGTCCCATAGAGAACAAAGAGATGGCTGTACTGTCAGTTGTTCTCTCGCTAAGGAATGGAGTCAATATATATATTGTTTGCTGAAACTCTGTTCTGTGTGAAGAAAAACTGTATTTCAATTTACAACATGTTCCTTAGCCCATTGGTTTCCATTTTGAATTTACCTTGGTTTGGAAGGAAGAGACATCAGTCGTGAACTCACACTTCATTCAGCCTAACCACAATCCATGTATTTGTTGTCGTAGAACTTCTGGGATATAATGAAGGTATATGAAGGATGTAAAATATAGCTCAAAAATGAGAGGGGGATCATATTGTGTCAATGGAAAATGAGAAAGAAAGAGTTCCAAGGCTTGAGTGGTTTTTCCACAGCCTCGGAGCCAGGAAGAAAGCAGCACCAAGGCATATTTGTGTATGTTGGTTTTGGATTGGTTCCTGTCCTCAGTCTTCCTCAGAGCATCCTACATCATCCTCATAACTCGAATCCTTTCTGTTTTCCTCATATCTGCATACTGGTGTGAGCAGTAACAACCACTGTGTCTCACCACACAAAACCCAAGGGTCATTCAGCTAATGAGGTCAGTGTACCTCATAATAACCTAACAAGACACTCAGGAAGAGGCAGTTGCTGTTTTGTAATTTGAATTGTGTCCTCTAGATAGATACATTGAAATCTTAACTGCCAGTGTCTGTGAGTGAGCTCTTACATGCAGTATTTGGAAGCAGAGTTTGTGCAGAAACAGAAGGGCCAACAGGAATGGGAAGAAATGCTCCTTTCTGTGGGTTGTTATCAATATACTGGTATTAACTTTTAATTAAGAGAAGGAAGGGGGAGGAAGAATGCAGTCATACTGTTACATGCTTATCCTACGGAGTTAGGAAAATTGAAGGGAGGGATTGACTTTGGAGGGATAAGGGAGAATGACGAAAGGGGTGATAATTGATTAAGAGGCATTATGCTTATAAACCTTGATACAAAAGGCCATATAGTAGGACGCTAAATGAAAGGATCTCTAGGATATAGAAACATAAGCCATATAATGAATGATCGTTGTTCTTAAGGTACTATGTTATCTCTCATCTCTTTTGCTGTCCCTTGGTTATCTCATATTGTTACAGTATCTCACTTTGTTACCTGATATATGGGATATATTTGTATTTGGTTATTTGAAACTGGATAGAGAATGGGGGAAAACAAGATGAGGAGTGGGGGTGGGGGGGAGGGAAATGGGGATCAAGATATGTGAAAGGGTATCAATGTATGGGAATTAATGCACCATCTATCTGGCAAATATCATGTAACCCTTCTATTAATTACAATAAAAATATATGAAAAAAATGACATGCGGAATGGCAACCCTTTTGTGCAGGGTTTAAAGATAAGAAAACAGAATTTTAAACAAGAAAATAAAAAACGATTTGGGGGAGTGAATATGATCTATGCACTCATATGGATATAAAATAGAACAACTGTATTTATTAAATTGTCTGAAAATAGGGAGAGAATATAAGCAAGAATAAAGGAAGGGGTGAATTTGATCTAAGTATATTTTATGCATGTGTAGATCACAATCCCTTGTTCTATTAGTATATACTAATAAAGGTGTTTCAGAATGGTTATATATGGTCCCTTAAAAAAATTGATATGAAGCTTCACTCTCCTTGCTCAGTCATTTCACTGATAATAAACTTTACTACTTAAATGTATTCCCGCCATAGAACATTATGCTGTTTTTCAGTGTCCTTGATTAACAATATGACATCTATCTGTAATTTATAACCTGGCTGCTTTCATCTTTCCTGCTTTTCATATTTCTATCTTTGACTATTTCATTGTGTAATTCAATGTAGATGTACATGTAGTAATATGTATTTCATCCATTATGGAATTAGGCTGGGCCCTGATGGCTGATGCTTATAATTCTACCCACGCAGGAAGATTGTTGTTCCAGTCCAATCTGATCAAATTATTCACAAGACTCCCAACTCAACCAATAGCTGTTTGGTCTTGTCATGTCAGCTGCAGTAGAAAGTCTACTGGGAAGACTGTAGTCTAGGGGGCCGAGGCAAAATCTGAGATCTAATCTTAATAACAACCAGGGCAAACAAGAGCTGGAGATGTAACTCAAGCAGTAGAGCACTTGTCTAGCAAGCACAAAGCCCTGAGTTCAAATCCCAGTACTGCCACAGTTTAAAAATTACGACTAAAAGTTAAAAAAGAATCAAAGTCACTTTATAAACAGTAATTGTTACTTATATATATGTATATGTATATATATATATATGTTTCAGATCCAAATGGAATTCTCTCTGTAGATCTACATTCCAAGACTCTGATTTACTCTCTATAAATAATATTACAATTTTAAATGAGCTCTTGCTTATGATAATGAGCTTTGGTCATTTTCTTTGCACCATTTCTCTGTTCACAAATAGCCCAAATGAAGGTAAGTACTGGTTATAAATATATTTTGCTAACCAAACAAACATTCCACTCCTAAGCTCTCACAAAGTAATATACACAAAGTGCTCAAATTTAAGCATGTAGGTCTAGAACATTCACCTGTCACTCAAACATGAACGCATTCTATAAATGGCTTCAAGATAATCATACCTATTACATTACTCAATTATCCCCAAAATTCCAAGAGTCTTTGGAAGAGTATTTCTTCTGCATCTTAACTGGCTGAACACATGCTCAAAAGTTGGCATACAGAATCTCCCCAGTGACCTGAAATCTCATTTATTTTCAGAAATCCTTCTATCCCCGTCGTGGGATCTAGGTGTTCAGCTAACAGTCAGTGCAGAGTCAAACTGTGGGCCTCTATCTTTGAAGGCACTGGTATACGTGAGTCCAATTCAATGTCCATCAACAGAGCAGTGGATCTCAGATACGCCATCTGTGGGCTGTGCTCAGCCCTAGTGACTCGAGGACTTACCTGCTCTGACTATGAATGATAACTCAGGAGGATCACAGTGTTGGGAGTACTCACTTGAGTGTGGTGAGTTCCGTGAGGGATGGCTGGGTAGCCTTGAGATAGCTTTCTCTTCGTGCGGCAACTTTAGGAGAAGGCTTGGGACTGGTGTCTGAGTCCCCACTGTCTTCATCGCCCATGGCCTTGATGTAGCTGCCGCTTCGCATTCGTCGGCATGGGATCTCATCATCTTTGCCTCGAGGTGTGTATCCTGACCATTCATCTTGAGGAACCTGGTCAAGAAAGCAGAGCATTCCTAGTTGGTGAAATTCTACATCTCCTTGTGTGCTTTTTCTTTTTTTTTTTTTGGTGTAACTAGTATGGATCATTATCTGAAACTTTAGACATTAACCTTTCATTGATAAAGCTTAACTGTAATGGGTTTGAGCATATATTGAAGACATTCAAGTCCCTCTCTCTCTCTCTCTCTCTCTCTTTCTCTCTCTCTCTCTCTATTCCATTTCTCACACTAGTAATAGCTGAGCAGGTATAGACAATCATGGGAGAAGAAGGCAGATTTTTTGAGCTTTTCAATGAGTACTCTTGATCATTGTTTAAAATTCAAGAATGTTTCTGATTTATTTCTACCTTTCCTGATCCTTCTGTCTCTACTGTCTCACAACCAGTTCCTCTACTTCCAAAGCCAGGGCTCTACTCATACCAGCTGCATCTTCTTCCATCTTTCTCCTCCTCCTCTTCCTCCTCCTCCTCCTCCTCCTCCTCCTCCTCCTCCTCCTCCTCCTCCTCCTCCTCCTTCTTTTTTTTCTCCTTCTTCTCCTTATTCTTCTGCCAGTTCTGGGGCTTGAACTCAGAGCCTAGGCACTGGACACTTTTTGCTCAAGGTTAGCACTCTACCACTTGGGCCACAGTGCCACTTCTGGCTTTTTCTGTGTATGTGATTCTGAGAAATTGAACCCAGGGCTTCATGCATGCTAGGTAAGCACACTACCACTAGGCTATGTTCCCAGCTCCTGCATTCACTTCTTAATCCTCTATTATTTCTGTATTCCTCTTAATAAGCATTCAGCCTCGTACACCTGCTTAAAGCACGCTGAAGATTGCCAATGAAGTCTTCCTAAAAGGTGGCTATAGTTTTAGTTATTTAGTGCCAGTCCTGGGGCTTGAACATAAGGCCTTGAAGCCACCCTTGAGCTTTTTTGCCCAAGGCTAGCACTCTACCACTTCTGTTTTTTTTGGTGGTTACCCGTAGATTTGGGTTTCATAGATTTTTTTTTTCTTGCCCTGATTGGTTTTGAACCACAATCCTCAGATCTCAGTCTTTTGAGTAGCTAGGCTTACAGATGTGAGCCACCAGTGCCTGGCTGGTTGTGGTTTCTAAATTTTCATGTTTGCTGGTACACACACACACACACACACACACACACACACACACACGCATATGCATATATGTACAAGCATGCATATCTTACACATGCTCACACAAAATACATTTCTGAGATTATCTCCTTTGTTCAAATTCTGGTTGCTCTACCGACCCAGTATTGCTACTACTGATACAAATCATTTTTACCCCCTCTGGCTCTGCTGGATCCTACTCTAAATCCCTAATTGTGGGAATGGCACAGACAGGAGAATAGGGCCTTCCTTCTTTCCACAGTCATTTCTTTCAAGTTGAGCCTGGCATTACATCATACTTTTGAAGGTGAGACATTCTTAGGATATTCTCTTCAATTTGCTTTAGATTTTTCTGCTCCAGCATGAATTCAACCTTACACCCATATAATCTCACTTTGCTTCCCTTTGGTGAAAGAACACATAATGGTCACCCCGTGCATCTGTCAAGAAGTAACAAGGACCTACCATGTGTGTCACCTTGCACAGAGTTTAATTAAAGGAGAGAGAAGCCAGGTGAGAGGGGCAAGCAGTGATAAGGTGGATTCTTGCCCTTAACATACTTGTAACAGAGATAAAAAGACAAAGGATGAATAAATTTGGAAATAGCTCTAAATTCACATGCTAGCAAGTTGAAGACATGGTGTCACAAATGAAATATGAATTAAAGGGACACAGAAGCAGGAGTTAGCAGTAATGGTGATAGAGAAGCATATTTAAGAAGGCCTCCCGGAGGCTGGAGGTTTGGCCTAGTGGTGGTGTGCTTGCCTAGCATGCATGAAGACCCAGGTTTGAGTCCTTGGTACAACATACATAGAAAAAAAAAGCTGGAAGTGGTGCTGTGGCTCAAGGGCTCCTGGAGCTAGACAGAAGAGAAACTTATATTTAATATGTTGAGTATCTGTAAAATCATACAATGTTTCGTGTGTGTGAGTGTGTGTGTGAGTGTGTGTGTGTGTGCGCGCGCGCGCGTGCGCGCGCGCGCGCGCGCGCGCATGCGTGTACCAGTCCTGGGTCATGAACTCAGGGCTTCTGCACTGTCCCTGAGTTTCTGTAAGATCAAGACTAGTGCTCTACCACTTGAACCACAGCTCTACTCCTGGCTTTTATTATTATTATTATTATTATTATTATTATTATTATTATTTTGTCAGTCATGGGGCTTGAACTCTGGCCTGGGCGCTGTTCCTGAGCTCTTTATCTCAAGGCTACTACCCTACCCCTTGAGCCACAGTGACACTTTCTTTATGATTATTTTTGAGATGCTAAGAGTCCTATGTATTTTACTGATTGGCTGGCTGGCTTTGAACTACAACCTTCGCACCTCAGCTCACAGGTATGAGTCACTGGTTCTGGCTAGTGTTTCATTCTTAGCAATTAAGTATGGTAAGAAATTTACTTAATCAAGCTGAGTGCTGTTAGCTCATACCTGTAATCCTCACTACTTAGGAGGTTGAGATCTGAGGATCGTGGTTCAAAGCAAGCCCAGGCAGAAAAGTCCCCGTGAGACTCTTATCCCCAACTAACCTCTAAAAAACTAGAAGTGGTACTATGGCTCAAGTGGTAGAGCACTAGCCTTGAGCACAAAGTGGCTCAAAGGACAGTGCCCAGGCCCTGAGTTCAAGCTTGACAACCAACAAAAAAAAGCAATAAAAATAAATTTACTTAATCGATATACAGCAAACATGACTTTTTTTCTGTATCAATCAGTTGAAAAGCAAGAGTTCAGAGAACTGAAGTAATATGCCAATCTATAAACTATATATAGCATGAATCTGAAATCTAAAGTGTGAAAAAAATTTTCCATAATGACTCAGATCATATCAGACAGAAACTTCCAAATATTTTCCACTGAATGAATAATAGATGTTCCATTATCGCAATCATTCTCCCCCTTAAATTTCTGTATAATTTGCAAGTTTATACCTAGAAGCATCAAAATGAGAAGTTGCTACTATCCATGGTCTTAAAAGTAGCAGATTGTACATCCTTATTTTGAAAGGTACTTGACAGAACTTTAGTATGCAACAGGTCTATTGAACTTAACGAATTCTCATATTGAGTTTCTTCTGTGCATGCACTGTTAGAAATGCTTTATAAACACTAGCTTGTTGGAGCCAAATAGCTAAAGGGTAGCACTATTATTATTATTAATTACCATCATTTTACAAATGAGCATCATTTTACAAATGAGTTCCCTAAGTTACAGGTCTGAGGGGAAGAGTTTCAATGAGGCAATTCCTAAACCTTGCTCTGACCATGAATCTCAAACAACTTACCTCTGTGTGAGTCTTTCTCTCTGTCTCTGTCTCTCTGATACTAAAATTTGAATTCAGGGAATCCTACTTACTTAGCAAGTGCTTTACTCCTTGAGCCACACTCTTGGTTCTTTTGTCTCCCACATTTCCCAGGCCATCCTTGAACCATGATTCTGCTACCTCTGCTTCTCAAGTGACAGAACTGCAGGGGTTTGTATCACACCTTGTCTGAGAGCCTTTCTTTCTAGGCTGTGATTTGTGAAACCTATAGAACTGCACAACTACAGTCCTTGATATCTCCATAATACATCACATTCAATATATTTCTAATCGATTAATTGTGCTACTAACAATGTAGGCTTTTTAAAAGAATTATTTCTTTAGCTCACAAGCATCAAAATCGTCATAGCAACAGGAATTCTTAGGAAACTATAAATGTTAATGACAGTTCAGTTTTCCTAAGGTTGGTAAGTGACTCATTGCATAGATATGATTATGTTTAGAACCTCATTATTGACGCAGCAATTAGATGGTAACAATTAACGTGGTACAGTTATAGTCTTGGATGATGCATCCAACACTTACCCTTTCTCAGTACTGATGAGAAGTTTATAATATTGCTGGGAATATGTCAGAGACTAATGACAAACTGATTAGCTAATTCCTTATGGAAGAAAATGCAGCAAATTTCTGTTTAGGTGCTTTCCAAAAGTGGACTTAGAGCAGGAACTTGAGCTTTCACTAGAAATGCCTATAGTTGTTGCTAGGGAAACCAGCCAAGAAGTATTTAATCTGTATTCCTTTCAATGAAGCATCCTTTTCAAGAGATAGCAGCTAAGAAGTCATATGAATGCGACTTTCCGTTGGTGTGGAATATAAATATCAACAAATTACTAACCTACCTAAAGGAACCATTCAGCAAGCTTACAGGGAAATCAGTTCTAGGGGGAAAATGCAAGGATACAGACAATTAAGAACTTGGAGAAGTGAAACATTGTTGCTGAACTGGGAAAGCCAGTAAAATTGCTAGATTTGAGACAGTTTCTTTTCTTAGTGTCTTAAAGTTCAAGGCCAAAGTTAGACTGTTGAAGTACAAGTTTTTAAAGTAAGCATACCATTTGTAAGGGGCCCAAAGAGTGCAATGCTACACCCTTTTGATGATGTGCCAGCTGCTGCTATGGCAACGTAGTCAAAGGTTACAGTGTCTTTCCACTTCAGTGACCCAGAGGAAATGATTTAGGAAATCTAAAGAAAAGGTAAACCTTGCAGCTTCCTGAGAAAGACGTCATTGTTATTGGCCATAGCAGTTAAAGAGATTGAAATCTGATGAGACAGGGAGCCAGAACAGAAAGGAAAGAGCACAGGTATTTATTTGTAGACCCATAGCTCATGAGTTGCAGCTCTGAACCATCTTAGGGGAAGGCTGTGCCAGTAACATTCAAGAAATAGTAATAAATCAAGTGCATGGGTGTATGCTTATAACCTTAGCTACTTTGAAGATGGGTCAGTGAATTTGAAGATCACCCCAGGCAAAGTTAGTGAACACTTTACCTCAAAAACCAAATAAAAACAAAAGGACTGAAGTGTGGCTCAAAAGGTAGTGTTCTATCTGGAGTACAGAATGAAAGGAGCAATCTGAGATCTCTTAAGTATCATAGTAGTTGTATTCATGTACTGCTTTGTTGAATGGCAACTTCTTTTTACAACTACTTACAGATAAAATTTAAAAAGCAAACAAATTTAAAAAGATTATTTATTTTGTAATGCTTATGTCTCAACACTAACAGTCCAACAGATAACTCACACTTGGTTTCTACTTTAGTTCTTTTTGCTTTAATTTGTTGTCAGAGTATTAAACAAACAGATCCTCCTATTTCTGCCTCCTATGTATTACAGGTACAAATCTTGCCTCAAGGTCTCTATTTTCAATAAAATAAGGAATAGTAGGCATTATTTATTATAGTTGATCTCAACCTAAGTTACAAGATATTATTTGGGTGATCAAAAAAACAATAATCCATAGTCCTCCTTTACTTCCAGAATGAGTATGGATGCCTGCCTGCCTGCCTGCCCGCCTGTTCACCATATATTTTTTTTTGTCAGTTGTGGGGCGTGAACTCTGGGTCTGGGCACTGTCCCTGAGCAATTCGGATCAAGGCCACAGTGCCACTTCCGGTTTTGTTTTGGTTAATTGGATATAAGAATCTCACAGTCTCACGAACTTTGTTGCCCGAACTTTCGCTTTGAACCATGATTCTCAGATCTCAGCCTCCTGAGTGGCCAGCATGTGCCCCCTCCCTCCTTTCTTTCTTCCTTCTTTTACCTTTTTTCCCTCTTTCTTATGTCTCTTTTGTGTGCTAGTGCTAGTACCTGAACTCAGGGTCTGGGCAGTGTCCCAGTGGAGAGAGAGAGAGTGTGTGTGTGTGTATGTGTGTGTGCCAGTCCTGGGGATTGAGCTCAGGGCCTGGGCACTGTTGCTGAGGATTTTTTTTTCCTCAAAGCTAACACTCTACCACTTAAGCCACAGCTCCACTTATAGCTTTTTTTGTTAGTTAATTGGAAATGAGTATTATGAGATGGCCTGAGCTGGCATCAAAGTTCTTAAATCTCAGCCTCCTGAATAACTAGGATTACAGATAGGAGCTGCAGGTGCCCAGCTCGTCTCTTGGCTACCACTTGAGCCATAGCTCTACTTCCATGCTGGCTTTGAACCTCCATCCTCAGATCTCAGCCTCTTGAGTAGTTAGGATTATGGGTGTGAGCCATCAGCATTTGACAAGGTTATTTTCTTATAGCTGAAATATCATTAGACACTGAAATATCATTAGAGTACATTGCATTTAGTCATAGAACAGGAGAGAAACGCCATCTAATGGGGCACACTTCCAGTTTCTCTCTTCCTTTCTGACCCTCCCTCCTTATTCTGTTACTTCTTCAAGTAGTTTGATTATTTGCTGGTAGTAAATAATTCAAATGTTAATTTCATTCTAGAGAATGTACATCCTAGGAAAACTGGGAGAGATAGATAGTGGATACAGAAATAAACAAAGAAGTGAATTTCAGAAGGAAAACACATGAGAAGATGACTCCCATGGTTTTATTCCTGAGTTGCTGATTTGAGGAGAGAATGTCTCTGCAGAGATCTGATGACCAAAGCAACCGGCTTTTAAAGCATGGCATGTAATAGCTATTAGGGAAATGAAAAATAGAGGCATTTCAGAAGGCTGATATCCTTCTACTCAGTAGATATGTTAGCATAAGAAATAAATTCATATACACTAGACAGACAGCCAGTGGAGAAGAACATTACTGTCCTCTATTGACCCACAGGCACATAGCTATTCATCTGCCTCATGTGTCCTTTGTAGATGGACTGGTGCTGATATTTATTCCCTTCTTAGATTTTCCCAAATGCAGCTGAAAGAGGATCACAGCAGTTCCCGGAGGCCTGTGAGCTGTGGCTCAGAGCCATGGGTCCTCAAAATACTTTCTTCATAGGGAACCTTCAAAGGTTTCATGATTCACCGTAGTAACTTCTGAAACATTTAGCTAATTATTATTATTATTATTTTTTGCCAGTCCTGGGCTTGAGCTCAGATCTTGAGCACTGTCCTTGAACTTTCTCAAAGCTAGAGCTGTACCAGGTAAGCCTCAGAACCACTTCCAGATTTTTTCTATGTATGTGGTACCGAGGAATCGAACCCGGGTCTTCGTGCATGCTCGGCAAGCACTCTACCACTAGGCCAAACTCCCGGCATGCTAATTACTTTTTAAATCCTTTATCTCCAATTAGTTAATACATTTCTTCCCATCTGGAATAAACAAAGCAATCCCAGTTTTACCCTTCTGCTCCCTTCTAGGATAACTACATAACTTCAGGTCCATCCTCAACAACCACATCAGCAGTAGCTATCAGCTTTCATCTGTGCCACAGTTTTCCAAAAACTCTGTATGTTCTAATGTCCCATGATGTTTATAGCTGTTCCGAACAAGGAGGAGAGTAAATATTATAACATTAGCTTGTCAAATGAAGCTGAGATCAGGAGAGATTAGTAAGTAGTGCCACAGAGCATCATGCTCAAGCCGGGGTCTACCGTTCATAGCCCAGGAATCCTTTCCTTCTCCAGACCTACAGATGACTCTTGGAGAATAAGTCTTACATTCTGAGAAGCTATGGAGCATATGTTTCAGGTAAGTAAACAACTTCTGAGTTTTTTTTCTAGAGTTTATGCCTAGAGAAAAAAAATGAATCAATTAATCAATATTGGTTCATATGAGTTCAGATAAAAATGACTTTACAAGTAGCTTTAATTCCATTCCTCCCCCCGGATGAACTTCTGGTACCACCGTTTACTGACTAATAGATGCAATCGGACATTCAGTGTCAGTGATGGTCCAATGTCTGAGAGTTGAAGGCATGTGTGCCTGAGACTCCTGTAGAGTGGATCATCATGGGATGGGAAGTCGGAATGGTGAGGTTTGGAGAAATGAAAATGTGTGAGATTTGGGGAAATCTGAGAGCCACAAAAAGAATGAAGACACTTAGAAAGCCCAGATGGCTGAAATGGCCCCCATGTCTTGTAAACACATAAGGGCTGAGACCAGTGCCATTCTGCAGTGCAGAGATGTAGGAGGAGAGGGGATGGATTTAAAGCTGAAGCGGCAGAAAAGGCATTCATCAAGAGCTTGAGAATTGAGAAGTCACTTATGCTTTTGGCTGATTCTTTAGCAAGGGGGGGGGGAATGGTGAGTATTAGTAAAAAAAAAGAAAAACTTTATAGCTGCAAGGTGACCCCTGAACAATGTTTCCCTGAGGGCAGGGTATTCAGTAAGAGCCACCAGATAAATGGGGGTGCATGAACATTGGCTGGGGTGAATGGCAACCTTTCTAAGCTTGCTGAGGAAAGGTCAACAGCAAGGAAAATATCCACATTTATGGAAGGAGAGCTGAGGAGTGAATCACCTGATAATTTGGCAGACCCTGGAAGGGATAGGAGAAGTGCCTCTGCTACTTTAATCCTTTCAGTAGTCCTAGGAAAACAGCCATTGCTATTTCTGTTTTACTGAGGTAAAACTGAAACTCACAGAAAGGTGAGATGACTTGCCCAAGGTAACTCACATATCCAAGGTCATAATAATTCATAAGAGTCCGATCTGTCTGACACTAAAGCTTTTAATAACAACATGCTATCTCTGATGAATCCCTAATGAGTGAGTGGATAAATAAACTAAAACTAAAAAGTAAAAAGTAAAAGACAATGGAGTGCATGCTTCCACTTAACTGTACCTAGAAAATAAAAATGTAACTACTAAAGTAATCATAAGATTATGTCACTGATTTGCTAGCAATCTCCAAAGAGGGCTTCCTATAATAAACGCTTAAGATGGTTGTGAACAAAAGAGTGTTCATTTTGGCGTTTTGGCTCCTTTACCTGCTGTTACTGTTTTAAGTAGATGGATGGTTTGAGGGCAATGGGAAAACTTGAATGACAGACACGCCTTCCAGGGTGGATTTAGGGGTTTGGGGGAAGAGCACTCAGAAATGGTTTAAGGTTCCTTGGAAGGCTTTGCTGTGAAGTTCAAGTTCCTGTCTACTGCTGTTTGCAGACATGGTGATCATGTGCTGGCCTTCTAAGCGCTTTTAGTAGGCTCTCAGATTCCCTACTCACTCGGCTCCTTTGCATCTTCTTTCCAGCTGGGAGAATTGTTTTTCTGCTCCACACAGCTTTCACCTTGACAAATGCGACTTGGCTTAAGTGTCCCTGTAGCCTTTTTAGCTTGCTCTTCTCATAGCAATCACAGAATAAAGAAAAAGAAAAGAAAAGAAGGCAGGAATAGAAGAATTACATACAATATGCTATGCAGATTGCTACGTATGACTGTCCTTTTCCCATACAAGAGACCTCCCTGGCATCCGCCCTTCCTTAACTCTGAGAAGCCAGAAGCTGGTATAAAACTTCATTTACCTCAGATTGTTTCAAATTACCTTTTCAGGACAGGCAGAACCTGTAAAACAAGGGTTACACCCTTTACCACAGCTCTATGTGTTCTTAAAATGCTCTTGACTGAAAAGAGCTTTGCAAACTGGTAATTTGTTCATCAATTGACCCAATGTAATTATTCTCAGCCAGGAACATGATACCCATCTGTAGAGAGGACCTAGCCCCATAGAAGTTTCTGGGAGGAAATATCCCAAGAATATTTTCTAAAATATTGAGTCTCTAGACTCAAAGGAATTTACACATTTTAAAGTCGATCAGGTAAATTTAGAGGATGGATGAAAGAAAAGACTAAAAGTAGCTTTCAAAGTACATCAAGCAGAGTGCAGTATTAAATCACAGTACTTCTGAATTACCAAGTGGTTTTGAAGTGTGTTCCCATAATTCTCTTCTTTGGGGAAATACCATTCATTCGGAGCAGAATGTCCGTGTGTTATATGTGGGATCAGGGCCAGAGGCCACTAAGAAACATGGCAAAGGGGATATCAAAAGACTGGAGGCCTCCATGCAAAGGCAGTGTGGTGCCAGCTAACAAAGATGACACTGTTGGGAAGATACCTTCGTGATCACCTCAAGTAACTAAGATACTTAGACTCCAGTAGCATGGAGGAACAGGAGGAAAACACATATTTATTAATTGCCAGGGCTGTGGTTTAGAGACCGTGCAGGCTGGACACTTGTGGGTTTTGTCATCTCGGTTTTACTTCTGCCTCTTCTACTCACAGCCCATGCTTGTGCACTGAGGGCCATTTCTTGCCCCACTGGAGGCCCTGGTGTTTGAGGAGGGAGCAGGAGGAGCTAAGCGCATTGCACATCCTGTTCACCAGTTGGTGATGTGCCAGCACTGCTGAGTGGGCTAAGCCTGCTCAATGTGTGAAGATCTTGGGATCTTCATTTGGAATGCTGGACAAACATAATCACACCAGGAGGAAAGCCTGGAGCACTGGACCCTGATGGAACCATATTATAGAACCTAGCGCACAAGCATTACAACACACACACACACACACACACACACACACACACACACATTCCAAGATGTTACTAACATCATCACAAAGAAGAGAATGCTGGGACTTTGTGGCATTGAATAATGTGCTAAGAAATATAGCTAGGACATGGTAATGGAAACTGGAAGGCAAATCTTTCTCACTCAAGTTTCTATGCTCTTTTCTATGCACTGTGCTTTTGTCTAGAGTTTAAAAACCCAGCTGGTGCCAGTGGCTCATTCCTAGAATCCTAGCTATACTACTCAAGGAGGCTGAGATGTGGAGGATTGTAGTTCCACGCCAGCCAGTCAGAAAAGTCCTCAAACCTCCATCTCCAGCTATCCACCCAAAAGACAGGCTGGAGCTGGTAGAATACCAGCTGAGCAAGCAAACGGAATGACCCTAAGACCTGGAGTTCAAACTTCAGCAAAACCAACCACCACCAACAAAAATCCCTAGTTACAATTAATTTCCCATTAAAAGTAAAACTGAAGTGTGAAGTTACTGAGAGATACAACACTACACCACTTTGAAGATTGTAACTAGTAGTATTAGATGCTTGGAAGAACCAAAATGCTTAAAGCAATGGCTGCAGACAGTAGTCTCCACTCAATGGTTATAGCAAGCTACACAATATGGTGACATAGAAGCAATAATAAAACATCTGAGAGAGTACAAGATAAAAAGACAGAGGTTTGGGCAAATGGTCAATATATTTATCTTCATTGGCTATGTAGGAGGTAAGTCAATCTGGAGCCCATCTTGGTTTTATGAGCACGTTGGCAGTATGTCTTCGGCATCTATTTTGTGGGCGTAATGGATCCATTGGTTATACCTTTGTATTCCACTTCATCTCATTGGTTTGTAGCTAGAATTCCTAGCTCCAAAAACTGAGTTCCCAGAGGCAAACTAGAATTACGTGTGTGCTGTTTAGAAATAAGATAGAGGTAGAGGATTAGTCTGCAGAACTGGACTGCAGATTCATCAAAATGAATCTGTAACATTGTTTAAAATCTTAACTAATCTCCCAACATATAATCTGTGCTATACAGATACCAATTATTTGTCAAATTTGTATGAGCATGATTTGATTTCTTTTCCTTTTTTTTTTGCCAGTCCTGGGCTTGGGCTCAGGGCTTGAGCACTGTCCCTGGATTTTCTCAAGGACAGGGTTCTACCACTTGAGCCACAGCACCACTTCTCGCTTTTTGCTATGTATGTGGTACCGAGGAATCAAACCCAGGCCTTCGTGCATGCTAGGCAAGCACTCTACCACTAGGCCAAACTCCCGGCCCCTCCTTTTTTTTTTAGTGGTGTCATGGGACTTGAACTCAGCCTGGACTCTGTCCCTGAGCTCTTCCGCTCAAGGCTACTGCCCTACCCTTGAGCCAAGCCCTACTTTCCATTTTCTAGAGGCTAATTGGAGATAAGAGTCTCAGGTCCTTTTGTGCCCTGGCTGGCTTTGAACCTTGATTCTCAGATCTCAGCCTCCTAAGTAGCTAGGATTACAGGCAAGAGCCACGGTGCCTGGCTCACCCCACCCTCTTTTTATTTTTTTTGTCTCATAGATCATCTTGCTCAGGCTGGCTTTGAATGGTGATTCTCTAGATCTTGAGTAGCTAGGATTACAAGTACAAGCCACACATTTCTGGGTGAACCTATCTCTTTAATACAAAGTCTTACAAAAGAAAGAATGAGCAAATAATAGTACTATTTTATGAGTATAAATCTTTTCTCTTAGGCTGGGAGTTTGGCTTGGTGGTAGAGTGCTTGCCTAGCATGCACAAAGACCTGGGTTCAATTCTTTGGTATACATACATAGTAAAAGCTGGAAGTGGTACTGTAGCTCAACTAGTAAAACTCTAGCCTTGAGACAGCCCAAGGACAGTGTTCAGGTCCTGAGTTCAAGCCACAGGACTGGCAAAAAAAATTGGTACACCACACCTGGCAGGAGAGTTTGTGAGACTCTTATCTCTAATTAACCACCAAAGCTGCTGTTACTCAAGTGGTAGAATGCTAGCCTTGAGCAAAATAGCCTAGGGACAGCATGCCCTGAGTTCAAGCCCCAAGACAGGTACCAAAAACAAAAACGAAAAAGAAAAAAGATACAGCAGGGTACTGTTTTATCAAATCAAGTCATCTCAAATATTGACATATTAGTAGTTGATTTGAAAATTATTAATTTTGAAATACATTTCATAAAATAGTTCTCCTTTAGTTTCTCTATTAATTTTAGATGAGGTTACAAAGTATTATGAATCATTGACTTAACTCTTTGGCATCTGCAAGCAAATACATAAATCAAATTGAATAGGGATGACTATTGAAGAAGATATCCATCTTCCATATTTCATTACTGTCATTGAATGATTGCTTCTGAGGCTCTCTCACAATACCATTCATAATGCCTGCAACCATACAGCATTCAGATGGGTTACAATAGAATGCCTCCTTCCCAAATCCCATCCACCCTACACTATCTGCAAGCCATCAGATGACATCTTGATGCTTGGTATGTAGAAAGCAATATATTGGTATCCTTAGGCACCTGCATGATACAAAATTTCCATTTCACAATAATTCAAGGAAGGTGTCTCTTGGTATCTTAACTTTTAGCTGTTTTGACTCTGCAAGCACCAGACACAGGAGTTGTCACATAGCAGGTGCACACATAAGTAGGAAGTATGCAATGGCGATTTAAATGGGTATTTCCAGGCTAGTTCAAGCCACACTGAAAGGAAATGTCCCAAGTACAAGGCTCCTTACAGGATTCCTGGTAAGGTTTGCTTTAAATTCACTTAAATTCTCTCATTTGTTACATGATTATTGAGCTCATGGTGAGTGCACCCTGAGGTACTAGAGAGCAATGTGTAAACATGTTCTTCCATGATGGGGAAGGTAGAGGACAGACATTAACCAAATAAGAAGCACATATGTGCAATGGTGACATATGCTTTGGAGAACAAAAGTGGCAGGGAAGGGACAAAGGGAAGGAGGCAGAGACCATGCGGAGGAAGCCGATAGGAAAGGCAGTGGTAACTGCACAGTCATTGGAGGGTGCTGAAAGGAAAGTATTACTGAGCAAAGATCAAACAGCCAGGCAAAATTGTTCTCCTGCCTGCAGGAAGGAGGAAGAGCAGGGGAGATGGTCCACAGAGAGGCTAGACCTTGTACACCTGATGACAGGTGGAGGCCATGCAGGCAGAATGCACGGAGAAGATAGCATTGGAGGGCAGCGATGATGGATGATACCCATTCCCAGTGTCTCTTTCAGATAGTTGTGAAGACTATGTTTTTTTTTTTATTCAGGGTGAGCTGGAAATAAAAAGTTGCTTTAGATTCCAGACTGATGTGTACTGGTTTAAGAGAAATCGGTTACTTTGCTGCAAGGCATAGTGGTACACACCTGTATTATGACCTACTTGGAAGTACAGGCAGGAAGATCACAAGTTCAAGAACAAGATGGCTAAATAAGCTGAGTATTGATGAACAAAAGAAGCTGAGTATTGGTGGGTCATGCCTCTGTAATCCTAGCTACTCAAGAGACTGCATCCTCAAGGATGGCCAGACAGAAAAGTCTGCAAGACTCCATCTCCAATTAACCAGCAAAAAGCCAGGTAGGTTGGAAGCACCAATCATGAACATATAGGCCAAGTGAAATCTAACTAGACTGTTGAGCTCAAGCTTTGGTATGGGTAATAAACACAAAAAACAAAATAATATTAAGTAAGGATGGAGGCACAGCTCAAATGGTATAGATTGTTGCTGTTAGGTTCAATTCCCAGTATGAAAGAGGAAGAGGAAAGAAAAAGGAGGAGGAAGAAAAGAAGAAAGAAGAAGAGCATGAGAAGAAAGATGAGGAGGAGGAAGAGGAGGGCGAAGAAGAGGAGAAGGAGGAAAAGGAGGTGGTAGAGGGGGAAGTGGTAGAGGAGGAGGAGGTGGAGACTCAGAGATGAGATAGGAGGCTCATGCCAGAATCTGGTTGTGGTGGAGGTAAGGAGAGGATAGGGCTAATAGGTTTCTTAATGATGATTCAGCTGCACACAGTGGAAGAGATGATTCCAAAGCTCTGACCTGGTCAAAGATGGAATTAGCTGAGATAAGGAGGTTCAAGATAGGAGCAGATTGAGGAAGAAGGTTTAAAATTGGAGTTCATTTGGGCTGTATTCAATTTGATGCCTAAGGGACATTTGAGCAGATATGTTGAGTTGGAAGCTGGGAATTCTCTCTTTCTCTTTCTTCCCTTCTCTTTCTTCTCTCTCTCTCTCTCTCTCTCTCTCTCTCTCTCTCTCTCTCTCTCTCTCTCTCTCTCTCTCTCTCTCTCTCTCTCTCCCTCCCTCTCGCCCTCCCTCCCTCCCCCTTTCTGTCTGTTTCTCTAGCAGGTCAGGCAGGCAATTTGAGCTGAAAGAAATCCCTTGCTCATGCCTGTGGCACTGTAAGCTCTGAGAATGAAGGAAGTCACCTAGAGAATGAACGTTAATGAATGAATTGTCTAAAAGCTGTGATCATCCAGCTTTGCTCCTGTCCTGGGAGGAGAGAACCAAAATGCAGCCAATACAGTATGTGAGGAGGATCAACAGTGCCTGCTGTCCTGGAGGCCCAGGGAAGGAAGAAGTGATGAATTGGCTCACGCATTGTCCTCCTTAGTTTTTGTTTGTTTTCTTGTTTGTTTTTTGGTCAGTTATAGGGTTTGAACTCTGGGCTTGGGTACTGTCCCTGAGGCTAGATAGAATTCGACTCCTTTGACCCACAGCTCCACTTCTAGCTTTTTCTGTCACTAATTAGAGATAAGAGTCTCTTGGACTTGCCTGCCCACACTGTCTTTGAACCATGATTCTCTGATATCAGCCTCCTGAGTAACTGGGGTTTCAGATGTGAGCCACTGTCACTCTTAGTGTACACTGGGGAACAGTAATGTTACCTCTTACATTGGCTGCTTTATATGAAGGATTCTGATGCTTATTAGTTTGTTTTCTTAGCAAGAAGTGAACTTATTCTTTTTCTTCCTCTCTCTTTGGAGGTGTGTTTTTGCTAACTTTCACATGCACATAGAAAAAGAATCCATTTTATGTTGGCAACCTTCTCTATACATATAGACAAATAAAAGAAAGAAGGAAATACTTAACCCTTTGGCCTGCTAAATGCTCAATCTTCTTCACTATTCTCTCTTCTTATGTATTCTACTTAATTGAAAGTAATGTTGTTCCTGACCCATTAAATTGATTTCACTAACCACTAATTGGTTGTGACCTGGAGACTGAAAAACACTGCTTTTAGAGCATCAGGCATAAAACTAATAAGAAAGACAATGTTATTCATCTTTTTATTCTCCCAAAATGATTCTGAAAAAGTTAATGCTTAATACATGACTGTTTAATGGGTAGTTTTGAGATCTGAAAGTAAACTTCTTACACTGAGCTCTTTGGAACTTTTGTTACATTCACTTTATTGATTGCAGTTGTGCAGAAAAACATTCTCTAAAAGCTTTTCATCTTTAAATGCAGATAGACATGAGGGATTTATTTACTTATTTATTTTTGAGGAGGGGTCTCACTAAGTAGTCTAGGCTGGGCTCAAACATGAATTCCTTCAGCTTTTGCTTTTTTTTTTTTTTTTTTGCCAGTCATGGGCTTGAGCTCAGGGACTTTCTCAAGGTTAGAGCTCTACCACTTGAGCCTCATCACCACTTCCGGCTTTTTTTTCCCCCTATGTATGTGGTACCAAGGAATCGAACCCGGGTCTTCGTGCATGCTAGGCAAGCACTCTACCACTAGGCCAAACTCCCGGCCCCAGCTTTTGCTTTTTAAATGCTGGGATTCTAGCCAATTTTTAGCCTGTTGGTTTTTTTTTTAAATCACTTTCAGCTCTGAGTGTCATTTTGAATAAGTTCTTGTGCAGCAACAAGTCAGAGAAAGATTTGGGGGTCAGAGGTGGCCACTGTAGTGGATCGAGTCCACCTGATGCAATGTTATCACATACACATAGCAAGACGAGGCAGCCATGTGTTAGAATGTTTTTCTGATCCTCACATATATTTACCATCTGTGGTGAATATACAAACAGACAAACAGCCAGATTCAGAACCTAGAAAGAAAGAGATTTTCTTATATCTTAGAACAATTCATCACTTAGGAAGAGAATCCACAATCCCCAAGTAATAGACAGAAACAGTGGGTAGTAACATGTTTTGGAATGTAAGATGTTCAACCACAGGAATAACACAGAATTTAACCTAGGCAGTTTCTTTGACACAAAAGCCTGGCACACAGCAAGCCCTCAGTAGATACTACCTGCATTTAAATTCTTCTCCATAGAAAATAAAATGGGTGACAAAGAAGGAAGTAGAATGTTTTGCTATGGTGCAGTTCTTACCTAGGTGGCTTGACACAGGAGAAAAGCAGTTTGAATGAACAGGATAGATTTTGCAATCTACTTGCACTCAAAACTGACTTTGCAGAAACCAGATTTTTGTCTAGCTAAGTGGACAACTACTTAGGAATATTTTTACTAAATAAGATAACATTACAGAACAAATCTACTCTAGTTTGTTAGGATTTCCTTTCAGGATTCAGAATCATAGTGAAGCCTCTCATGGGACTATTTAATAGAAACATACTATAAAGACCAGATGCTTTGTGCCTTGGGTGAGAATATCAGTGAACTTGGAGTGGAAGGAGAGTGAGGGGGGTTATGAGGAATGTCCACAGACTTTTATGTAGAAAAGGATGAATCAGCCAGGGTTCTAAGAACAGGACAGAAAACCAGAATTATTTTAAGGTATTGTCAGAGATGACAGTTCAGGCTGGAAGTGATGTAGCAATGTTTGGGCACAAATCTTATCAGGGAAGCATCAGTTTTCCTCATACGGCCGTTCAACTGATTAGGTAAGGCTCATCCACATTATACCTTTATGTAAGGTCAATAATAGTAGATTTACTTTTGCAAGAAACATTAAGGTTTGATTCATGTGCTAGGTCATATAGCTAGGCTATATGACTCACAGATGAGAAGCCAAATGGAAGCTTCTGGGGCCCAAGGCCATTTTAGAGATGGACAGGGCTGTTGCTCTTACAGATTTTCAAGTCTCCTCAACTTGTGAGCTCATTTTGAGAGGAGTTGTAGTTTGAGTAAATAACCTGAGTTTAGGCCGGTAGTTTGGCTTAGTGGTAGAGTGCTTGCCTAGCATGCACGAAGACCTGGGTTCGATTCCTCGGTACCAAATACATAGAAAAGCCAGAAGTGGTGCTGTGGGCAAGTGGTAGAGCACTAGCCTTGAGAAAAAAGCCTAAGGACAGTGCTCAGGCTCTGAGATCAAGGCCCAGGATTGGCAAAAAAAATCCAAAAAACAAAAAAAAACCCAAACCTGACTTTATGTTAGAGTCCCTTCGCAGCAGCTCAGGAGGTCTACAGAGGCCATCAGTGAGTGGCCTCTATTGTCATGGCTTTGCACCCGGCACCCAGAAGGGGGCTTGGCATGTAAATTTAAGAGTAAGAGACTAATTTGTAAAATGTTTATTTCTAGTTGACAGATGAATAAGGAAACCTGCAGTTACCTGAAATGTTATACTCATATGACCAAGAGGAATTTTAGAAACCAATCTTTAAGCCTTACCAACACTTTAGCTGGGTGTCAGTAGCACATGGCTATAATTCTAACTACTCAGGAGGCTGAGATGTGAAGATCTTGGTTTAAAGCCAGACAAGGCAGAAAAGCCCATGAGATTCCATCTCTGAAACAACCTGTAAAAAGCCAGGCTGGAGGCCTGACTCGATTGGTAAAGCATTACCATGAAACACACACATACACACACACACACACCGACACAAAAGATAAATATAGTTGGTGATATTTAGACAAATGAAAGAAGACTACCAATGAGTTAGCAGGGGGAAATCGAATATTAATATAAAAATGATGAGCTTGAGACCTGGCACCAGTGATCAAGAATTTTTATAATTCTATGCTTTCAAAAAACAGTATTAACCTAAAAATAATCAAGATTGCTGGATAGTGCTAGGTACTCAGGAGGCTGAGATCTGAGGATTGCAGTTTGAAGTCAGCTGGGGCAGGAAAGTCTGTGAGAGTTTCATTTCCAATTATTCAGGAAGTGGAGCTGTGACTCAAGTGGTAGAACATTAGTCTTGAACAACAAATCTCAGGGAAAGCACCCTTGTGCTGAGTTCAAGCCTCAGGACTCTCCCACCACCCTTCCTCTCCATCCCCTATAGACCCAAAATAAGACTGCTTTAACAACCTGTAGATCCACTTACGACTCTTATGCACTCACTGTATATAACATTTATCACCTAGGTTTTAGACCATTTGCATACAAATGAGTCTCATTTGCCAACCTATTAGCAACTTGAAGGAAGGACTGCATAATATGATAGAGAGCAAATTAATACCTATCATCCTTATTTCAAGCAGAGTATCTTACAAAAACAAAAGTTCTCATTCCAGGAAGGTGAGACAGGCTCTGTTGGGTTCACAAGTATCAATGGGCTGGCCAAGGGAGAGTGTGAATGTGGTAGAGGTACTTCATAAGCATGCATGAAACCTCTTACAATTTTAAGAAGGGAATTGGGCATTGGTGGCTCAGGCCTATAATCCTAGTTACTCAGAAGGCTAAGATCTGAGAATCATAGTTCAAAGCCAGCCCAGGTAGGAATGACTGTAAGACTCTTACCTCCAATTAACCACCAGAAAGCTAAAAATGGTCCTGTGGCTCAAAGTAGTAGAGCACTAGCCTTGAGCTGAAAAGCTGAGAGACAGTGCCAGTTCAAGCCTCAGGATTAACAAAAATAATAATAATTTTAAAAAGGGGAAAAAGAGGTAAAGGAGAGGGTCCATTGCATTCAGGTACCCTCTACATGAAAAATATATACTAACCAAAATGTTAACACATAAAAAAGTGTTTATGAAATCTCTGTGTCATCTGAATTATGCCTGATCCGCTAATCAGCTGAGAAATAAAATGTGAGAACCTTTAGTCCTAAACTTTCCTCTATCCATACAGCAAAGAGGAAATGGAGCGGTGGCTCCAGTGGTTAGTGTGTGTTAGTCTTGACTAAAAAGCTGAGACAGTACCTAGGCCCTGAGTTCGAGCCCTAGGACTGGTACACATCACAGGAAGGAAACTAGACATCAAATGTGGGCAAGCAGGAGGGAATTCAACAGAATGTTCTCCCAGGCATGAAGGAGCTGGAGGCAGGTGCTTGAACACATGAGTGTATGTGCGGGCACAGAGTGCTATGGCAGTTGGGTATTTCTGTAAAGAACTTCAGGGAACCAGGACCACATCCAGCATCCCACAATACTGCCAGGTCAAGGGAGCCCCATTACTGGATCAGGCAGAAAAGAGAAACTCCTGTCTTACTCTAACTACTCCCAAGCACATTTTGAGTCAGTAACCCATTATTTAAAAATAATAATATAAAGGGAGATTAAAAAGAGATACCAACATAAAGTACTTATCAGTGTAAAAAAATGCACTCTACAGAAGAGGGTTCCAAGATGTTTTGGAGATGCTCCGTGTATGGTTTCTCTGAGAGCTGTCATCTTTAGAAGCAGCTTAAAGAAGCCAGGAGGGCTGCCAACACAGAACCCTAAATCTATTTGTCAATTCCTCAAACTCCCCTTCCCATGACATTTTTCTTGTCTTTTCTTTTTTGGGGGTCAGTTCTGGGCCTTAAACTCAGGGCTTGGGCATCGGCCCTGAGCCTCTTTTTGCTAAAAGGTTAACACACTATCACTTGATCCACAGCACCACTTCTGTTTTTTTCCGTGTATGTGGTACTGAGGAACTGAACTCATGGCTTCCTGCATGCTAGGTAAGTACTGTACCACTAAGCAATATTCCCGGCCCTTTCCTCATCGTTTTCATATGATTCTGTGGCAATTTCCTAACATCTCATTTATCCAGTATGTGAATCACTACCTACGTGGCTAATTGGTGGCAGAAGTGGGGAGAATTCAGGTCCTTTTGGCCATGTGCAGTTCTCAATTCATCCCATTGCAACAACTTAACCTAAATATTAGAATCTACCGAATAAAAAGAAAAACCCAGTCAGCATATATGAACCCTTGCCCATTTCTTTAAACTGTTTTCATCTGTCTGGATCCACAGAGATATCTTCTATATTCAGAAGAAAGAATCACAGCAAATCCCAGCCTTCAGGACCTTAGATTTTGTGTCAAATACAGTAATAGAAAACACAAGTGTTCTGGACCTGTACAAATGCATTGCACATCTTGGTTTTTATCTAGTCTATGCCAACCTTTCCATGATGAAAACTGTAATGATGGGCAAGTGACCCATGTCTGTAATCCCTGCTATGTAGAAGGTTGAGATCTGAGGATCACAGATTGAAGCCAGTGTAGGCAGAAAGTCCATAAGACTTTATTTTTTTGCCAGTCCTGGGTCTTGAACTCAGGGCCTTGGCACTGTCCTTGGCTTTTTCAAGGCTAGAGCTCTATTACTTGAGCTAGAGCACCATTTCTGACTTTTTTCTATGTATGTGGTACTGAGGAATTGAACTTGGGTCTTTGTGCATGCTAGACAAGCACTCTACCACTAGGCTAAATTCCATCCCCACCATAAGACTTTTATTTTCAATTAACTACCAGAAAATAGGAAGTGGCTCATGTGGTACAGTGCTAGCTTTGAGGATGGAAAAATAAGGAAGAGTGCCCAGGGAATAAAGGCAAGCCCCAGTATTGGGACAAAGAAACAAAACTGTAATGAAAGAAGAAGACCTTACTCAAGATAGTAAAAAATCATCTCTGCATATAGAACTAAACAGAACCCTTGCTAATGTCAGGTGTACCCGATTATTCCTTCTATCTTGAGAGTCTCTAGATTTCATTCTTCAATACTTTTCTCATTCGTTCCCACAGACCCACAGTGCACTCTGGGTTGAACCATGATATTTTTCCTCTTAGAGACATTTTGAGTTACCTAGAGAGTCACAAGGTGGATGCATTTCATGGCAGAAAGACTTTCTTTTGATCATTTCCCTCATGCTGTTGGCAAGTCAAGCTGAGCTGGTGGGAGCTCTTCAGTTGTCCGTGCTC
Organism: Megascapheus bottae; assembly: GCF_031878675.1. Taxonomy (NCBI): domain Eukaryota; kingdom Metazoa; phylum Chordata; class Mammalia; order Rodentia; family Geomyidae; genus Megascapheus; species Megascapheus bottae. Next base: position 40,346,923 of record NC_143527.1, read on the forward strand.
CCCGAGCACCAGCGTGCTGGCTTTGTGCCAATCACACTCCACTGCACTGGAAAAATGGGCACTTCACTTCCTACTCAAGTTACCAATTGTTAGTTTAGAGTTTAAAAGGGATATTGAATTAATAGAATAATTAATTAATTATTGAATTAATTAAACTCCATTTATGATATTCTGTTTGACCAAAAGGCCCTCTCTCTCTCTCTCTCTCTCTCTCTCTCTCTCTCTCTCTCTCTCTCTCTCTCTCTCTCTCTCTCTCTCTCTCTTCTCTCTCTCTCTTACACACAGAACTTTTCCTTTGTTTGAGAGAGATATTTATTCTTTAATATTTTCATTATTTTTAAGTAGTTGTACAAAGAAGTTGCCATTCACTAAAGCAGTTTATGAATACAGTGCATCTGCCTCACTGACACCCCTGTCAACATTCTCACCTGCGCTCCCAACCCATCCTTTTACTTACTTATTTTAGATTTTTTTGGCCCTTTAACAAAGCAGTTTTTGTGTACAATTCTTGTTCAACTCTTGAGCTATGTAATCTCTTCAAAATCTTTACCTCCCCCCTTTTACAAATTAGAAAAAATATTGTATGTTTTCCTCATTTCTGCTTAAGGCAATCAGATTTCCTGATGGGAATTATGTGGATGCGACACCATCGTGAGGTGGCAGGGGCAGAAATGGGAGACAGGAGGGGCAAATTAATGTGTCCCCTCTTGAGTCAGGAGGCACAGGAGGCAAAGTCACCTTTCTCCCTGCACTTCCACTTGCCTGGCAATTTCTCTTCTTCAGCTGGATCCACGGCTACTCCCAAATGTAAATTTTGACCTGGTTTCATTGTATTAAATACATGGGGTACAGAGGCAAGAATGGCTCACAAGACTTTCTCATGAACAGTTTTGTAAGTCACAATGGGCTTTTTCTGCCCAGTTATATTGTAGGTGTAATATTTTTTTAAGTTTCATGAATGACATACTATTTCTTTTGTTTGGATTTATTGAATATCTCTTCTTTTGTTCCTGTACTACAGGGTAAGCAAAGGAGACATAAAAGTTTTATTCTGGAGGCATTTGAGTATCATGAAATATTTAAGTCAGCGGTTTCTAAGTACACGTGATCAATAAAAGCACAAGGAAACTAGGACATCTGACCCAATTCTCTTGTGGGCCATTTGCATAGACTCATCTAGGAGGATTTAATTCAGATAACATTCTACTAACTTTATGAAGGTATTTGTAGATGTAGGTTAAAAATTCTATTATTACATTAACTTATTAATCACCAATGAAAAATTTCAATGTTTCTAAAGAAGTTGATGATATAAAGCAAAGACTGATGAAAGGCTGAATGTGTTATAATTTCTGCAATTTATCTAACCAATAATTGGTATACAGAATTGTTTACTAGAGGATTCATCATGGGATCATCTGTAGAAGCAAACACTGACAGTGTATAATGGTCCCACAATTCTATCGCCTACCTATTATTTCTTACCTATATGATGGTTAAGATAGACAATGTGGTCTGCAGGAGGTCAGGGGTTTGTTCTGTTAGACACTGTGTTCCTAGAGTCTGCACATGTGCCTAGCGTACTGTAAAATGGGCACTAAACATTTGCCAAGCGAATGAACAAAGTGGACCTAGATAATTGACACAGAAAGATGGCCCATATACTATTAAGTAAGAAAGGCTAAAGACTGTACAGTAAAATGATATCACCTAAACTAGAAGAAATGTGTGTGTGTGTGTGTGTGTATGTGTGTGTGTGTGTGTGTGTGTGTGTGTGTGTGTTTGAATGTATAGAGCATATCAAGAGAAAGTGCTTTCAAACACAGGAAGGGGACACAAGGTGGAGTCTCTTGCTTTGAACTCTATATCATCTTCTACTATTTGATCTTTTTCATAATGACCATATTCTACTTTTTTGGTGTTATTGGGGTTTAAACTCTGGGCATTACAAGGCATTTTACCCCTTGAATGGTGTTTATAGAACTTTTTGCTTTAGGGTTTTTGTTTTGTTTTGTTTTTTGGTGACAGGGTCCCACTTTTTGCTTATCTGGATTGGTCTGCAATCTCCTGTTCTATTTTCTGCATAGTTTAGATGAAAGATGCATGACACCCTGTTTGGTTGATTAGTTGAAAGGGGGGGGTCTCATTAACTTCCTGGCCTCCAATCATGTTCCTCTTAATCTGTGGCTCCCCAGGGAGCTGGCATTACAAGAATGAACCCTTGCCTGGTCAGTACTTTCACGAAAAAGTATGTCTGTGGGAAAATACCAAACCTACCATCACTGTAGATCTGGTTCTTTTTAGAATTTGAGGTGTATTTGTTTATTTATTTTAGAATGTTGTCTCAAATAAAGTAGAGCCCCACTAAGTAGAAAGCCCCAAATAGGGTGTTATCTGGGAAGGGATGAAAGCTGGGCTAGAGAACAAGAAATTGGAATACTGAGTCTTAAATGAATCAGCATTAGAGAATATATTTTACTTCCCTGTTTCTTCAACTTCAGTTAGAATTTTACACTGAAACTTAAGAAAATTTATATGTAACTGTATGTGAAAAACCCATATGTTCTATGGTAATCAGTACCACTTATTTTCAGTGAGGTAAAATAGCTTATTTAAACTTTGCCATAGGGTTTAGATTCATCTGTTTATCCACAGCACTCTCCTTAAAAATAGATGGGATGACATTTGTGGGTGCTTTAAAAAATGTCTGTTGGAGAAAGAAGCAGAACTTTAACGCCATTGATCATTTCTATTACATAAAAATGGCAAGTTTTCATGAAATGGAGGTTTCATATTCTCCTGTATCTCTGTATACTTGGGAGGTGGATACTGGAAGAATCGATGTTTGAAATCAGCTAGAGCAAAAAGTTTGCGTGATCCATTCTCAACCAAGAAAAAGCTCAGTGTAATGGCACATGCCTGTAATCCAGCTTGGTAGGAAATAGGAAGAAGAGTCAGGCTGCCCTGTCTGCTGTAGGGACACAAAGGAATGTAAGGATGATGCTGTGTATAGCCTTATTTAATGACATTTGTATAAATCTGCCAAAAATAAGAAAAAAATGAATATTAGCCTTACACCTGTTGTCATATGATTCTGTAGGGTCTGGGGTAAGGATTAAAATAAGTGGAGATGAAAATCCACTATCACCTCAAATATGAAACTGAAAACTCTTGCCAATTAAGCCAAAACATTGTAATCATTGGTTGCGATCTTGTTAGCCCTGCTGAGGGCAGAGGGTGGGGACCAGGAGGAAATGAAAGCCAAGGAGTGTAACACTTTCTACCCAGAATAGTGCATGTAATTTCACATCATAGAGACTTTATTTATTAAAGAGTACAGCTTAGGAGGAAATTGCATTTATTGGGTCATATGAAAGAGGAAATCAGATCTGTATCTTCCACGGGGCCTCAGTTCTATCTTCAGTTTTACAGGGGTTTGCTCTGAGTGCTGATGAAAAGCCATAGGGACAGATTCCCTTTCTCTGCTCCTAAGTGTCCTCACAGGATGTGAGGGGATTTGCCCAGTGAGAAGCTTCACTTTCCCTTCTTCTCCTTTATGAGTTGAATACGTGGCTTGTTCCAAATTAGATTTGCCACCTGCTCCTCTCTGAGGTGACCTGCTGATCTGAGGCCCTCGCAGTGGGTCGGTAAGTTAAGAGGAGAATGAGTTTTCAATGTAGTCCTCAGGAATCCACCTGGCAAAGACAGGCCTGCATAGGACATATTGTTTATTGCTACATTTTCCCCTTTCTTAGATTTTACAGACGCTCTTAATGGCCTGGGTGTCCCACTGTTAGGAAGGTTTGTGCTTCTTTTGAGTGCCATGGTCTATTCTCAGCACTTGGTGGCATTTTGTATACGTGATAAATACTAATAAAGAACAATGGTGCAGGTTCTCAGGTCTCTGGGGCTGGCTACAGGAGAACTCAGAAAGAAGAGGAAAAATAAAAGAAATTTCTAACACAAAAGCAAGATTTTGTCTCTCATTAGGCCCAATTGCTATCTGTGAAGAATTTTGGTAATAAAATGGCACAGAAAATTTCTGTGGGGGAGCCAAGTGTGCAGAATAGGTTTTCAAGATCTGTTTTCTGTCTTCCTTCCAATTTGGGGTGTTATGATGTAACAGGATTTTGGGATCCAAGCATATGTTGTTTTCTTTTTCTTCTGCTTCTTTCATGTTTAAACCTGCATTTTGATTAATTAGTTCTCTTCCCTTCAATAATTTAGAATGTTTATTTACTCTCTATATATGTATTTGTTCATTTAATTTTATTTATTTATTGAGAAAAGAGATAATATTTAAGTACTCTCCGTCTTATTTTTTTGAGATATATGACACAGGTATGAATATCTTAATTTTGGCAAACAACAGAGATGATCATTTGTTTTGTTTATTTTTTATTCCTTTCCTTTTGGCAGACAGAGGTTTGAACTCAAGGTCTTGTGCTTGCTAGGCAGGCATTTTATCACTGATCCACTCCAGCTTTTTCTTTCTTTTTCTGTTTTTTACATTATTGTTTCTTTGAAACGTATACAAATACATCCTCCTCTTTTTCATAAATAAAACTCTGAAAAGTGCTGAAGTGTCTAAACAATTAGATGTAATTAATGATTTCATTTTCATTTTGAGCACTTTCAGGAACCCAGACTATAAAAGTCATTGACAGTGCGAAGCAAACACTGAGTAACCTTTCTTCCTTGCACATGTCTCATTCATAAGGTAATTTGCATTCCAAAGGTGAACATGACATGCTTTCCTACTATTTATTTTTTGCAATAAAAAGATAGTAGTTGCATCAATTTATAGACTTTGCATTGAACATGACAGACTTATGTTTTCTACAGGAAAAATGTCTATCCGGTTTTACTTTCTGTGGTAGGTTAGATATAAAGATTTATTTGCTTCAGACATTGACCAAGGATTCATGAACTTTCATTATTTTCTTCATCCTATGATACCTGTGTTCACAAGATACAATTAATCAATCATTTCCGGTATGTATTCACTCACATAAATGGATATCTACTATGAGTCAAAGACTAGGAGTGAAAGACAAGAATGCTTTTAGGATGTTTTCCCTCAGGGATCTTTCTGCCTACTGAAAGGAGTGGTGGGATTATTCAGATGAAGGAGCAATAAGCACTCAAGTGAGATGGTTATAGTCGAGTGTAGAAATGGCTAGAACATTCACATATGTTCAGCATTAGTATTCATACTGAGTTCAAGGAAGTGGTAATTGAATTGAGAATTACATGATAGACAAGACTTTGCCAGTTTGGTAGGGCAAGAGGAGGGCTTTCTTTCTAGGAGAAGGGACAACTTGGGGAGCTATGAGTGTATGTGAGAGATACCAACTTGCACACAATACATGGAGAACTCAAATGAACCAAACTTCACTGTACACCTTGAGTATCTCAGTGTGAGGGCTAGAAATAGATGAAACTAAAAGTATCCAGACTGTGTCAATAATAGTCTTGACTTGGATTAAAGGCATAAGAGGCATTTTTCAGAATTTCTTGATTTATCTTTTTGTATCATGAGTGGACCCCTGAGAGCAATAGAATATGACATCTTTTGTTTCTGGGCACGTGTTTCTAAGATGCATGCTGCTTGGTCATGGAAATTCCCCAAATAAGCCTTCTGAATGAATCCCCATTTTTTTAAAACAGGACATCCTACCATCTGCTCGGCCACCCTACTCTGTCCTGTCTTGCCCTCATTTGCTATTCATTGATTCTCTTCTCCAAAGAACTCACTTGGACCAAAGCCCCACAAATGGCTGACTCTTCCATAGTGTCTTCCATGGATGTCCTCTAACTCAAGCAGCATGATACCTCATATTCACATTCAGACACGCACTGAACACATATAGGACCTCTCCACCCCATACCACAGTCTTTGGCATATCATCTTCTCATATTAATGCTTAATTCCTCTTTGTCAGCTCATTGAGAGAATCATCTTTCCCTTGGCGAAATATCACTAACTGTATTCATTTCCTCTGATGGCTGTATTGAGTCACCCAAAGCTCAGTGGCTTCAAGACAATGCACATTTATTCTCTGACAGTTATGGAGGCCCGAAGCCCCAAGTAAATCCAATAAGCAGAGAATAAGATAAGGGCAGAGCTATGTGCTCTCTGGAGGCTCAGAATCGACCTCCTTGGCTTTTCTATTGTCAACATCTACAATATTTCCTGGTAGGCCCTTCTTTCATCTCTGCTTTCATGGTCACTTGATTTTCTTCTGTGGTTAAACATCCTCATAAGGAAACTTATGATTATGTTTAAGGCTCACCCAGATAATCTAGGATAACCTCTGACCTGAAGATACTTAATGTAATCACATATGCCATGTCCTAAATACCAGGTAAGATAAGATTCAGTTTCATGAGATTAGATATGACCAAATCTAGTACCATTATTCATTTTTTTATTGTAAGGGTGATTTACAGAGTGGTTAAAGTTACATTAAGTAATGAGTATATTTCTTGTTGAACGTTGTTATCTCTTCGCTCTTTTTCTCCCACTTTCCTTCCCCCACAAGCTCATTTCTAACATAGTGTCTTGTGGGTATCACTGTTGTATTGGTTTACCCTATGTCCTTTGTCTCACCATTTTGTTATTTCCCTTCTCGTCCTCAATCAGATAAACATATATACAAGATACAAGGTACCAGAATAAAAAACAGTGATTATAGGAGATAAATCAAACAGGGTAAATCAGAGAAAAAAAAGAAATAAGTTTGCACAGTTTATTAAAAACAAAAACAACCCCCCTAAAATACAAATAAAAAAACAAAAAACCCCCAAAGACCCCAAGCCTCTTGTTTTCATATCTTAGAATTCATTTCGATTAGCATTATTTTACATGATCATTTGTACATATCTATTGAGCTTTGTGATCTTCTGTGAGGACTATCCTAGACATATACTAATTTTTATCAGTGAGGGAAACCATGGAGCCTATGCTCCTTTGGGTCTGGCTTAAGTTACTGAATACAGTTTTTCCAAGTCTTTCCAATTCCATACAAATGGGGTGTGTCATTCTTCTGATGGAAACATAGAATTCCATTGTGCATATATACCACATTTTCTTGATCCATTTGTTCACTGAGGGGCATTTACTACAACCCATTACCAGCAACTGAGTAGTGTGTGGCAGACATTATTTCATGAGATGGATACCACTGTTATCTCCATTTCAAAGTTGAGGAAACTGAGGCATGGAAGGCTAAGTTACCTGTGCAGGACACAGAAATCTTAGAGGATTCCAACCTAGTTCCAGTCAACTCAAAAGTTTCTACTTACACAGTCCTGTATTGTCTCTCATACTTTCCAACTTTAGGAAACTATGAGAAAATTGGAAAAAAATCCCCAGAAGCTTTGTACTAGTCCCTCTCTATGCTGTACTTGGAAAGAATTCTTCCACCCAGAGAAGTACCAGTTCCGTGACTGGATGACAACAGAGAACCATTTGCATCTCCAATGAAAGAACAATGGAAGTCCCCTATGTAGGGTAACGTCAGCAAGGACCAACTGAGCTTGGGAAAAACTAGTATGGAAAGACTAATCACACAAAATGATCCCCACTGAAAAGGACAACAGAAATGAAACAGAAATGTCAGGCTCAGCTACTTTCACTGTAAAGAATATAAGAAAGACTGAAAACTCGTGCGAACATGGACTGCTGTTGGAGAAAGCATAAGAAGAAATAATATTATAGCATGACAAAAAGTACTTTGAAATGATGAGTAATAATTACTATCTCTGACCTCTGCATGTCTGGAGATCAGAAAGCAAATGAACACAGTAGCAGATAGTGGAAAATTCGGGATTTTTCTACTGTCACTACGTATTACAAAGAAAAAGTAATTTCTCTCCTTTGAAGAAGGAGCTGGAGCTGGCCCCTGGAATCACACAGATGAAGGAATCCATCCCTTAATATCAATTTCACTTAGGATAATCTGAACTTACTTCTCTCATTGGCAGAAATAGGAAGATGAAAGAATCTGGGTGAACTATCTTTGTAGGAATGATAAGCTGAAGAATCTCTGCACCTAAACACCTAAGATAAAAGGTAGCAAAGCTTATTAAGGAGAGCAGCTAAGAATTTGTGCATGGACCACAGTGATGAATAAGAGAGTGAATACATAACTTCAGGGGACTGACAGGCTAGTAGAAGAGTCAAACAGGTAAAAGTTTTAGAAACAGAAGAGTGACAAGGAAATGATGTATGCTGTGGGAACATAGTAGAAAAGGTACCCAACTCCAACGCCAGACAGAGAAGACTTTCTGGAGAAAGTGGTATCTTACTGAGATTGGGAGGTTGAGAAGGGAGGAGAGGAATTTGAGGGGAGTGGCTGGAAGAGACCGGAGTCTACTCATGAAAAAGTCCTGGGGAAAGCACAGGACAGCTAAATTGATCACAATGGCCGAACTGCAAGGCAGAGAGAGAAAAAGTCAGGAAATGAGGTTGCCCCAGTCATGTCACTTCCTGTCAGTCATATTAAGGAGTTTAGACTATTCTGAGAATGAAGAAGAACCACTGATTTAAAAAAATATGTATGGTCTTGCTGGCAGCCAGTGGCTTATGTTTATAATCCTAGTTACTCAGGAAGCAGAGAGATTAGATCACAGTTGGGACAAAAGTTTGTGAGTCTCTTATTTCTGATCAGCAAAAAGCAGGAAGTGGAGATGTGGCTTCACTTTTTTACTGATCTAAAAAGCAAGAGATAATACAAAGCCCAGCACTGAACTCCGCCCCACAACCTCCACCCTCCCCCCGCCCCCCCCAAGACATGGTTTTGCCATGAGGCAGCTTAGCTAGGGTTGCCTCAAACTTATGATCCTCCTCTCTCTGTCTCCTGAATATGGGGATAGCAGCCAGCTCTAGCACACGTGACTCACTGAACCAGTTTTCAGAAGATTTCATGATTCTGGCTGCATTTTAGAGAGATCCTTATGGTTACAGTATACAGACTGAGCTGGACTAAAGGACAATTAGAGTGAGACGATCAGGTAGGGTGTGTTTATAACAATCTAGGAAACAAATGGTGGATATTTACCTGGGATAATGAAAGGAATGGAGAAAAATAGAAATAAGATGTGTGGAATCTGGAGGGTCTTCTATTCCTTTATCATTCAATTTGTATGGATGCCATAGAGACATGATACAAGAGGGAGGCAAGGACAGTATTAAGACTGTTTCCACATTTCTGGAGTTTGTATTTAGGGCTAGGCTGAAGGCGTACCACTACAGCCACATCAAGCCACAATCTCTATGTTTCCAGGTTGAAACAAAAGTTAGTGGTTCCATTACTGAAATAGGAAACACAGATTAAAAGAAATGCATGGAAGTGGATGTGGAGCTATAGGTCTATAATGCCAGCTGTTTGAGAAGCAGAAAGAGCACAAGTTTGAGGCTCAATGGGGCACAGTTAAAATAAGATCCTATTTGAAAAACTAACTGTGCAGGTTTGGATGTGATGGGTTTTGAGGAATGCTTTACTTTTGTGTTCCAGACTGGGTTCCCCAGTGTGTGAGTATGAATGAGGTCGCAATGAATAATAATATCCAACTTCAGGGGTATATTTCAGTCCTCTCTCATCCATGTTCCTCCTCCAGTTAATTCTGATTGTGACCAAGAATGGGCTTCACATAAACTTGGGAACAAATCTGTTGGCTGTGTTGTGCCAGCTGCCTTGCTGTAGTGCCAAGAGCCTTTTATGATGGTGACCATCTGTACCAATGCCTCCACCTGAGTCACTGCTGTCCTTACTTGGTAGCTGCTCCCTGGATTTGCTGTGTTTGTGCATGCATGCATGTGTGTGAGTGTGTGTGTGTGTGTGTGTGTGTGTGTGTGTGTGCATGTGTGTGTGTGTACGTGCACGTGCGCACATGCATGTGGGGAAGGTGATGGTTCTACTTTCTCTGGATTTCTCCCATTAGTTCATTAACAGTAGTTTATGCATGTATGTGTAAATAATAAATACCTTTCATCTGGTGTTGCCAAAAATCCTTTAAAGGGCTGATAATTGGCCAAATGCAGAAAAAAGTGAAGAACATGATGCTGTCCTTACAGTCTTAAACACCTTGTGGAGTTAATTTCAGATGGCAATAGTGCATAAGAAACCATGTTTGGATAAAAGTCTTCTCATTGTATACATAATAGGAAATAGAAGGTCACAACTCAGTGTGTAAAGGGTTGTTTTCTATTTCTGCCCCGCTCCCCCTTTCCCCTGCCAGATTCAAGATGGTAGAAGGGCCATCCAGAAGTTCAGGAAAAGAATATCAGAATCAAAGAAGCAAAAGAAAAGAAAAACTAAACTAAAAAACAACAACAAAAATAAAGTAAATGGGGGACAAGGAATGACAAGGAATGTCTGGAGAGATGATGTGCAAGAGGAAAAGGGGAAAAAGAGGAAAATACAATGAGCACCTTTCCAATTCATAACAATGGACCATGCCTGAGCTTTCAACAGCTGCAAACAGAATGAACACCTGTGAAATTGGACATATTTTAAACCCTGATGTAGGAATAGGTACCATAGGTCTTATTGTTCTTAAAACTTAACTGTGACAGACTAACATTCTACAATCCTAAATCCTGTAGGTTTAGTAAATAAGTGATATTTCAAAATACGATGTTTAAAATATGAGAGTGGGACATGGGTGATCTCTGAAGTGGAATTAAGTATGACTAGCAGATAAATGTTAAAAATAACATGGTGAACAATTCAAAGAGAGTAATGAAATTTCTTCTTTGCTCCTAATGTGTAATTGTGGTATTTAAAGAAATTCTATGACACAAAACACCTGAAATCCATCACAGCTCACTTCCATGCATAAAAACAGAACACAAAGATGAGACTGAAGGAATACAGAAAACACTTCCTCTCCATCTTTCCACTCCACAATTTCCCTATTTTGGCTGACTAGACCTTTGGAAGTATCTTTTGGGGTCACCTACTTTGAGAGAATAGAGTCTCTGATTTTCAGGTGACACAGCTTGATCCCAGAATGTCTGAAAACACAAATCTTAATTATATTTTCCCTTTTATCATTTATATAAAAAAGATTATGCTTTCTTCTCCATCTTGCTAAGCCATTGCTAGTTTCTAGGATTTGTACTAGGATCCTGATAAAATAAAGATCTGTAGCTTAAACACAGAAAAGCTATGTCACAGAAAGTAAAGCCAGCCTTGAAATGGGCTCATTATATCTTGGTTTCTTTTATTTGAGATCAGTAGCCAAAGTAGTGAAAAAAAAGTCTCAGATAGATCTGTAGCTTCTAATTCCACAAGCTTGGTAGCCAAGTATATTTTCTGTATGGATTGAAAGCCTTGCAACCATGGTTGATTAAAAAAAAGTAATACGAAAAACTCTTAATGCCAGTATGCTATTTTTAAAATACAACCTCGTAAAATAAAACCCACCTAAACTAAAGCTGTAAAATAATCTTAGCAATTGAAAATTACTACCCTTTCTAGAATAACATGTACTCAGAAATGAAGTGATTCAGAAACTAACATGATATATACAGCCTGCTTTTTTTAGCGCACATTTCAACATCGATATATATTACATCATGATAAATATCTTCAGCAATCAGTGCTTAAATAATTTTAATGTACCCTTGCTGCTTCTAAATATTCTGCCGTTCAACTAAATCCACTCCATATGACATATGATAAAAATATTATTATATGGATGTCAATTCTCTCTAAAAAGCTGGGTTTCTCTCTCAGCCCCTCTGGTACCATAAACAACCTCATCAAAGGAAAAATAGTGCATTGGAGGTACTTGTTACAAATGTGCATCCCAAATTCACAGACATCATGAAATACAAAATTAACTCCAGCATGTTAAAAAAAAAAACCCTAGGAACACAGACACAGAGCACAAATAAAACTATTTTGTTACCTTTCCGCCACCCAGAGTTGCTATATTAGCTTACCTTATTAGCTGAAATGCCAAAGAGAATGTCCTTATGGAAAATTAAGTTCATCATTCATCTCAGCTTTGATTTGGTAGAGTGCAGCTGAGAGCACTTAGCTTCTATGATTTGCCGATGCAAAGTGGATGAGTGAGGCAGCAAACACAGGACTGGCAGGGTGGAGGGAGAGGGAATGGAGATAGGCTCACAACTCTCTCGCTTTGCAACTTCACATTTTCATTCACATGAAGATGAAATCAAGTCTTCTCATGAAACAACGTTTCCTAAGTGATTACTTGAGTGCAGATTGTTATGCTTGTGCCGTTGTGCTTAGGAGGGCAGTCACAGTTACACACTCACTGTCTCAGCAAAACTGTATTGCTCCCTTTCTTGGTGGATGGTTGGGCTATTGAGTCACCTTACAACCCATTCTGTGTCAAAGGGATGCTCATGGAGAGGAAGCGGTCCCTGCAACTTGCTAAACATGCCTGATAGTCTGGTCTTGAGTGTGGAGACTTGAAGGTAAGTGCGTACACACAAATTGGCAAGAACCTTCACATATCAAATAAACAGCGACTTGGAGGATCCTAAAAGCACACTAGTCCATCATTCTCAGGATATTCATATTTTTTATCTTTTAGAAAAAATTAATGTTAAAAGGGTGACACTGATCAAAATAAACTGCTTTGTTAAAGGGTTTGTACAACCACTTCAAGATAATAATTTTTTTTTAAAAGAAAATGAATTTGTGTGTGTGTGTGTGTGTGTGTGTGTGTGTGTGTAATGCCAATACTGAGATTTGAACTCAAGGCCGAGATGCTATTCTATAGCTTATTCACTCAAGGCTGACACCCTACCAATTGAGCCAGGCCTCTATACTCTTGATCTTTTTGGTGGTTAATTGGAGATAAGAGGCTCACAGATTTTCCTGCCTGGGCTGGCTTCAAACCATGATCCCCATGAGAAGCTAGGATTACAGGGGTGAGGCACCAGGGCCCAGAAAGTCACATTCCTTTTATTATTAATTTTCCATTTTTTTTGCCAGTCCTGGGCTTGAGCTCAGGGACTGAGCACTGTCCTTGGGCTTTCTCACGGCTAGAGCTCTACCACTTGAGCCTCAGCACCATTTCCGGCTTTTTTCTATGTATATGGGTACCGAGGAATTGAACTTGGGTCTTCGTGCATGCTAAGCAAGCATGCTACCACTAGGCCAAACTCCTGGCTCATATTATTAATTTTCTTTAAAAGAATTGAACATATTTTAGAAATCTTTGGGAAATTGTTTTTGGGGGAGGGTAGTATCAGGGTTTGAATTCAGTTCCTCATACAGACACTGTACCACTGAACCATGTATTCAGACTGTGAGAAATATTTTTCTTTTTTTATTGTCAGGGTAATGTATAGAGGGGTTACAGTTACATTCGTCAGATAGTGAGTGCATTACATCTCGAACCTTGATGCCATCTCATGTTTTTGTCCCCCATTCCTCTCCTCACCCCCTCCCAATCATCTTGTTTTATCCTCTTCCCTTCTCTATTTCAATAAACAAACGCATATACAATATACCAGGAAACAAAGTCAGATACAGTAACCACATGAGATTAACCATAAGCGGAAAAAAGAGAAAAGAAATAACTGCACATCATACATTGAGAAAATCACAAAGATAAACCTCTTGTTTCCATATCCTAGAGTTCATTTCATTTAGTCTCATCCGATATGACCATTTGTACCTAGGTTTTGAGCTATTGTGATGCTCTGCTAGGAGAGTTCTAAATGTGTACTAATTATTACAAATGAGGGAAATCATGGAGCCTATGTTCCTTTGGGTCTGGCTTATTTCACTTAATAGGATTTTTTCCAACTCTTTCCATTTCTTTACTAATGGGGCAATGTCTTTCTTTCTGATGGCAGCATAGAGCTCCATTGTGTATAAATACATCTTCTTGATCCATTCATGTACTAAGGGGCATCTGGGTTGGTTCCATATCTTTGCTATGGTAAATAATACTGCAGTGAACATCACTGTGCTAGTAGCTTTACTATGAGCCCTTGTTTCTGGACAGTTGGATAAATGCCAAGTAGTGGAATTGCTGGGTCATAGGGGAGCTCTATGTTTAGTCTTTTGAGGAGCTGCCATACTGTATTCCAGAGCGGTTGAACAACAACCTTTCCAGAAAAGAAAGTATGTGTGCCATCTCTAGATGGAGCAAAGGAATAACTGCAGCTGCCTGTCCTAGGTGTTTTACTTCATAAAGACTTGAATGGGCAGTGTTGATTGAACCCTAGCATTTTCCATCTTCCCTTCCTTCTTCGTTTTTTTCCCTTTCTTCTTTACCAAGGTTTGCAATTAGGCCCTCTCACTTACACAGCACCAGAGCCATGCGTCCAGCCTGGTTTGTGCTGGCTATTTTGGAGATGTTGGATCAAAGACTTTTCTTTTTTCTTTTTGGCAGTCCTGGGCTTGAGCTCAGGGCCTGAGCACTGTCCTTGGACTTTCTCAAGGCTAGAGCTCTACCACTTTGAGCCTCAGCACCACTTCCGGCTTTTTTCTATATGTGGTACCGAGGAATCGAACCCGGATCTTCATTCATGCTAGGCAAGCACTTTAACCACTAGGCCAAACTCCTGGCCCGGATCAAAGACTTTTCTAACCAGATTGGTCTCAAACCACAGACCTCTAGATCTCAGCCTCCTGAGCAGGCAGGACAACAAATGAGAACCACCAGAGACCAGAAAATAAAAGTTTAGCTTTTAAAATTGAAATCCACAATAACATCTTCAAGGCTAGCTCTAAGTTATTAATAGAAGAGGACAAAGTGATAGCATACTGCAATTTTAATTTACAGCACATTTTTCAATATCTCCTGCTGTTCTTATTGTATTTGATTTTGGTACCCCGTGTCTCGTATATACATTGATTTGATTTGAGGAAGGGAAAGGAATAACAAAATGGAGAGACAAAGGACAAAGGGTGAGCCAATGCAACGATACTCACAAGACATGATGTTGGAAATGAACTTTACAACTTGGCGAGGAGGAGGGAAAGTGGAAGAAAAATGAGGCAGGGGTAACACTGACAGCACCCAGGCCCAGAGTTTAAGCCCCATGACCAATAACAATAAAAAGTTTAGCATAGTCTATAAGAGTTAGAAATTATACTTCTGGGAATATGCTAGAAGAAATAAAAATAAATATTGACAGAAAAATTAGTCTACATGTTCAGAATTTATAACACCATGATTCACAACAGTCCAAAGTAGAAACAGCCATAATGCCAGTCAGCAAGGTGATGGAGTATTACTTGGCATGAAAAAGAAATAAAGGATTGGAGGAGTGGGTCAAGTGGCACAGGGTGAAACCCTGAGTTCAATCCCTAGAAAAACATGTACACAAAGCGGAAGAAAGTATTGATGTATGCTACACATGGATCAAAGAATCTTGAAAATTTTGCTATGGTAAATAGTGCTGCAACGAACATCGTTGTGCTAGTGGATTTAGTATGTCCTTGTTTCTGGACAATTGGGTAAATGCCAAATAGTGGAATTGCTGGGTCATAGGGGAGCTCTATGTTTAGTCTTTTGAGGAACTGCCACACTGCTTTCCATAGTGGTTGAATGAGTTTGCACTCCCACCAACAGTGTAGTAGTGATCCCTCCTGGCCACATCCCCTCCAGCATCTGTTATTATAAGATTTCTTCATCTTGGCCATTCTACAGATGTCCCTCAGTTGATGAGTGGATCAACAAGATGTGGTATTTATACACAATGGAATTCTATGCTGCTGTCAGAAAGAACGACATCGCCCCATTTGCAAGGAAATGGAAAGACTTAGAAAAGATGATATTAAGTGAAGTAAGCCAGATTCAAAGGAACATAGGCTCAATGGTTTCCCTCATTTGTCACAATCAGTAGAAACCATGGGCTCTCCTAGCAGAGATTTGCAATAGAACAAAATCGAGATACATAAGACCATATAGTATGACGTTAAATGTAAGGACCTCCAGGATATAGAAACAAAAGCCATATATAATGATTGTTGTCCTTAATGTACTATGTTATCTCTCATCTGACTTGCTGTTCCTTGGTTACCACATATTGTTACAATATTTCACCTTGTTATCTGATATATTTTATATATGCCTATTTGGTTATTTGAAATTGGATAGGGAAGGGGGGAAAACAAGATGAGTGGAGGGAAATGGGGACCATGACATGAGAAAGGGCATCGATGTTTATGAATTAATGCACCTTCTATCTGGTGAATATAATGTAACCCTTCTATTAATTACAATAAAATATATGAAAAAAAGAATCTTGAAAATGCCTATGAGGCAGGATCTCATATTTTATCATTCTATTTATAATAGATTATCCAGAATAGGAAGAATGTACAACGAAAGCAGGTAGAAGAGTAGCTGCTTTGAGCTTGGGGTAAGAATTACTGAGAAGTTAGAGCTAATACATACAGTGTTTATTACTCCAGTGATAGAGATACTTTATCTTAGACCCTGGTGAGGATTGTACAACCCTGTGAATGTATCAAAACTATGGAATTATATACTTTAAAGAGGTGAACTCTACCCTCTCTAGGAGGCTGAGAAAATGGTTCGAAGCCAGCTCAAGTAGAAAATTACATGAGACTCTGCTTTTCAATTAATCACCAAAAAGCAAGAAGTGAAGTTGTGGCTCAAGTGGTAAAGTGGTAGTATTAAGGGGGGGAAATAAGCTCAGTGAGAACGGCCAGACTCTGATCTCAAGCCCTAGGACTGGCATAAAAACAAATGAAAATGTAAATTTTATGATTTCATAAATAAATGAAATCTCAGCAATATAACTGGCTTTCAATCAAGAAAGAATACAGGTAAGTGACAGATGGATATACTAACTGTACCAAGTGGAATTAGCTCATAATGAGTTTGTGAAAGGAAAGAAAGAAAGAAGGAAAGAAAGAAAGAAAGGAAATTAAAGAGCTTTACAAGAACATGGCTTAGAACAAATAGAAGAAAAAGGCAAATTCAAGGGCTTGGTCCAGATGGTTTAATGTGAACAGATGACAATAAAGGAAGAAGAGGAAGAGAAGGAGGTGCCACAGGGAGGAGGTAGGAGGAAGGACAAAAATATCAAGCTCCGAAACTTTAGTTTTTCTATTATTTTCTTTATCAGAGGATACCTTCATATTGGAAAGTGCAGAAGAAGAAGCACGCTAGAGAGACATTTGAACTACAGGAAACGCTCTATGTAGATAATATGTAAATCAGTATTTTCTTCCAAGTATTATAATTTTTTTTGTGCAAGTCCTGGGGCTCAAACTCAGGGCCTGAGCACTGTCCTTGAGCCTTTCTGTTTTTTTTGCTCAAAGCTAGCATTCTACTGCTTGAGCCACAGCTCTACTTCTGGCTTTTTTAGTGATTAATTAGAGATAAAAGTCTCACATGTTTCTGGCCCTGCCAGCTTCAAACCATGATCCTCAGATCTCAGCCTCTTAACTAGGTAGGATTATAAACATGAGACACCAATGCCCAACGACAGCTTCATTGAACTTTATTTATTTATTTATTTATTTATTTATTTTTGCCAGTCCTGGGCTTGAGCTCAGGGCCTGAGCACTATCCTTGGACTTTCTCAAGGCTAGAGCTCTACCACTTGAGCCTCAGCACCATTTCCAGCTTTTTTCTATGTATGTGGGTACCAAGGAATTGAACCTAGCATGCTCTTCATGCATGCTAGGCAAGCACTCTACCACTAGGCCAAACTCCCGGCCCCAGCTTCATTGAACTTCTAAATATAGCAACTTCAAGCTCAAACTCTTTTTGTGTATACTCTTTCATCTTTTACTCTCAGTAAATATTAGAGTTATTTCAGTGTTCCCTGCTTCCATGAATGGAGTCACCCTCTTTAAGGCAGAAACAGCCACTCCCTCCCTCCACATTTCCAAGTTCTGCTGATTTGGAATTTCTTATCTATATCTTCTTGTCCTAATGCTCTTGGAATTTTTAAAATCACCTTTGATTAGGATACCATTTTCTTTTATCTGAAAAATTACATTTGTCTTTGTATAAGTGTTTCTTTTGCATTGTTCTCTTTTTACCCCATATAAACAGGAATCAAACCAATATTTTCGTGCATGCTAGACAAGCATTTTTCATTTTCTTTTTTTTTTTTGTGGGGCTTGATCTTGGCCTAGGCCCTGTCCCTGAGCTCTTCAGCTCAAGGCTACTACCCTGTCCTTGAGCCAAATCCTACTTCCCATTTTCTAGAGGTTAACTGGAGATAAGAGTCTCAGGTCCTTTTGTGCCCGGGCTGGCTTTGAACCTTGATCCTCACATCTCAGCCTCCTGAGTAGCTAGGATTACAGGCATGAGCCACCACACCTGGCTTGGTTTAAGAACTTTAAAAACTGATAAAAAGGAATGCTGGCAGCTAAAGCCTAGAGATGGTCAAGACTGAACCCTTGAGAAAAAATGCTATATATATATATATATATATATATATATATATATATATATGCACCAGTGTCACAGGTTTGACTTGGCACCACCCTGAGACAGGGAAGTCTCTGAGTGTCAAAAGAAGCAGGCCACATTTACTAAGAAGTATGCTAAACAGACTGTATGCATACATTTACTTCCTAAGATAAACCAGCTTTATTCACATATACACTGAGTTTCCTTATATCAAACCATCTTCAAAACAAAAAGAAAGAGAATATATGTTTCTTAATGTTAGTGGGACTAGTTTTCATAGGAACTGAATTTTCCCATATCCCATTAGAAACACAGAAAATGAAAGAAATACCCATAAATTACATTTTCATCAAAACCAGCAGAAAAAGACATCGTAGGACTAAAGTCATAATAACGCGGTGAATTAACAGGGATGGCTATGATGGAACCTAGGTGTCGCTGCCCTCAGTAGCCACCATTGCACAGTCACTCTTTAAAGATGTAAGAGGATAAAGCTGGAGAAGCCTCTGGGGTTGAGATGGCTGAAGAAAGGTGACTGGCCCATTTCATTAATGCCCAGAAAATATTTGCAAATTCCTTGTGTAATTCATGTCCCACAAGTCAGACAATCTGTGAAATAACCTATTAAATAACCGAGGAACAGAAATCACCAGGTTAGATGTGTGATTAGAAAAAGAATTCCATCAGATCACTAGATGTGTGACTATACAGCCTCTTCATAGTATTAATAAATAACAAATAACTTCATAACTAACTTCAGATTAGCTAAGTTCATATTATAAATAAGTAATAAATATTTGATGTAATAGCATCAAAGAAGTTCTTTTTTATTGTAATGTATAAAGGGGTTACAGTAGGTGCATTACTTCTCACACATTGATACCCCCTTGTCATGTTTTTGTCCCCATTTCCTTCCCCCATCCCTCCCAATCATCTTGTTTCCCCCCCTTCCCTTTGGTATTTCAAATAAACAAATAAACATATATACAATATGCCAGGTAACAAAGTCAGATACAGTAACAACATGAGATTAATCAAAGGGCAACAAAAGAGAAGAGAATAACATAGTACATTAAGAACAACAGTCACATGAGATAAAGCTCTTGTTTCCATATCCTGGAGATCCTTTCTCAAAGAAGTTCTTAAAAGCAAAAGATTGCCTTATCATGTCCCCCACAGGAACCCTCTGCCAATTCTCCAGAAAATGCAACTTATGCAAATAAGAGTCACAGAAAAGTAATATGTATGCTGATACTATTAAAAACAGGGAAAAGAATAGTCAAAGTGTTGTCCTAAATAACAATTCTCCTCAAAACGTTGTCACAAAAATTAAATGTATAACCAGAAATTTGACTACAGCTATAAAGATCGCACCATAAAAAGTTCTTTTTTATTTTATTAATTTTATTGCTATTATTAATGTGCTGTGCAGAGGAGCTACCATAAGTCAGGTAATGAGTGTATTTTTGCACAGTGTCATCCTTTTCTTTTCTTTCCTCTGATTTTCCCCTTTTATCCCTGCCCACAAGTTACATAGGGTGTATAGTATAGAGAGTAGCATAATAGCATGATTGCATTTCTTTACTTTAGAAGGATTTTTTGCCAGTCCTGTGGCTTGAGCTCAGGGCCTGACCATTGTCCTTGGGCTTTCTCAAGGCTAGAGCTCTACTCCTTGAGCACCACTTTTCTTTGTATGTGCTATGGAGGAATCAAACCCTGGTGTTGGTGCATGCTAGGCAAGCACTCTACCACTAGGCCATACTCCCAGTCCTTAGAAGAATTCTTTCCAAGAAACAAAAGAAGAAATAGAGGACAATGGGATATTACTGGAAAATTGGTGAAGGATATGGATCAGGAGTTGGCAGAATTGTAAGAAAGGAACGTAAATGAAGAGAAGTAAAAAAACCCAAGTGATACAATGGAATAAAAGACAAGTATTAGAGAGAAAAATATATTAAAGCTTACCAAAGGAGATCCAACATACTCCTAACCATAAAACCTTTATAAGAAAACTAACAAAGCCAACAAAGGAATGGAATAATTATATTAAAATGTATTTCAGAAAGGACGTAAAAGAAAGAGAAGAACCTTACATGTATTTGAGTTATTTAAAAGATAGCTATTGTGGAAGTGAATAGGCATTCAGAGTGGCCAACACTAAAGTATCACAGACAAGGTTTGAACGGAATGCTTTAAGCACTCAGGAATTCCTTTAACTCAGGTTAAAGGACTGAAAATGAAGGTGACATTAATTTGTCTTTGGACATATTTAATTCTGCACATAGTGCAACAGCATCTATTAGATACAGAAAAAGAGGGCAAAAGTTTAGGATGTTCTGTAGTAGTCATACACTTCTGCAGTTTTGAGACAGCTCTGA
Organism: Megascapheus bottae; assembly: GCF_031878675.1. Classification (NCBI taxonomy): domain Eukaryota; kingdom Metazoa; phylum Chordata; class Mammalia; order Rodentia; family Geomyidae; genus Megascapheus; species Megascapheus bottae. The sequence continues at coordinate 40,367,703 of NC_143527.1, forward strand.
ATGTAAGTATTCGGGTAGTAACTCTCGAATGTAAATATGAATGCAATAGAAAAATGCCATGACAGAAACCTAGTTCAAAATAGTGCAGAAGATGTTTACTGTCATATTCTTGAAGTTAATTGAGGACGTCTTCCTGGGGACTGGTGGCTCATACTTTTAATCCTCAGGAGGCGGAAACATAGAAGATCAAGGTTTGAGACCAACCCAGGCAGAAGTTTCCAAGACTCCATCTTCCAAAATAACCAGCAGAAATGCAGGCTGGAGTCATGGTAGCAAGCTGAATGAGAGCCGTGATAGTGAGGGTGAGGGTGGAGTAGAGACGGGGGGAGGGGAGGAGCTAGAGGGGGGGAGAGAGAGGGGGGGGTTGGGGGGGAGGGGGAGAATATCTTAGTGACACATATCAATTACTATTGCCAGGGAAAGATTTTAAGAATATTATAAATAGTACCTGGGCTGGCTTTGAACCTTGATCCTTAGATCTCAGCCTCTTAAGTAGCTAGGATTACAGATGTGAGCCATCATGCCTGGCTGTCTTGAATATTTTTTAAATAATTTTTTCTGCATATATTTGAATAGTGATGTGTTTTCTCTTTGTGCTGTTAATTATGAATCTTTTCCAATGTTAAATCTTCCTTTCTTTACTAAATAAAAGCCATTAGGGTATGATATTTTACATGATTTGTAATTATTTAATTGTATCACTCAGTTTATAAAGAATTCTTGCCTTTGTCAAAGAAATCACATGAATAATTTAATCTTTTATATTTGGCTTGTCCTATGTAAGACTACTAAATCCTAACATGAACTAGATATCATTTTTTTCTAATCTGTAAATGAATCTTTTTACTTTTTAATTTACTTATATTATTTTTAAGTAGTTGTACAAAAGTCTGAAAGAACTTTTGTGGGTCAGAGGTTCATTGAAAATTTCACACTAACTCTGCCAGGAAAGGTGATGCAGACACACAGGAGGTAAAGGTCTTGGGTTCTAGGCCAGCCTAAGCTAAAGAAAAGTCCCCATCTCAACAACCCAAAGCTAACCTAATCACCAAAATAACAAAACAACCACTTAACTCTTAACTTGGTCTGGTCTTTCTCATTTTTCTTCAAAGTAAGTTTTAAACTAATGTGTTAATTTCTTAAGTTGTTATGGGTATGTTTAAGATTTTGAACAGTTTATTTTTTCTAGAAAAGTTACTTAAGTTATATATATACACATATATAATATATGTGTACATTTGTGTGTGTGTGTGAGAGAGAGAGAGACAGAGAGAGAGACAGAGAGAGAGACAGAGAGAGAGAGAGACAGAGAGAGAGACAGAGAGAGAGAGAGAGAGAGAGAGAGAGAGAGAGAGAGAGAGAGAGAGAGAGAGAGAGAGAGAGAGAGAGAGAGAGAAAGTGTGTGTTTCCTAGGATTTGAACTCCGGGGCTTAGCACTGTCCCTGAGAGTTTTTCCCCTTCAATGCTTAATTGGAGATAAGATTCTCATGGACTTTCTTGCCCAGGCTGGCTTTGAGCTAGCAATCTTCAGATCTCAGAATTCTGAGTAGCTAGAATTACAGGTGTGAGTTACCAGCACCCGGCCAATGCATGTTTATACAGCTCATTTCTGTTCTTTTCAGATAGATTTATTTTCTGCTGTCCACATCTATAGCCCCCCAAATTTACTTCATGCTTTATTTTTCTGTCACATTGGTGAGTTTAGTCAGGGGTTTTCCTTATTATTACTTGTCTTTTCAAAAAGAAATATTCATACAAAATTTGTAACTATAATGATCTGGGATTGATTTCTTTTATATATTACAAAATTTCTCTACTCCATATATTAACTTTATTAATCCCTCCCCAACAATGCTATCTACAACATTAAGATAGCTTTAACAAATCAGATAAACATGGACTAGATAGAAAATCCAAAACTGGTGAAATGCCTTTTTCCACACAGTACATGAATCTATAGGACTGTGTAGACACCTTCCTTTTGGGCTGGATTCGGAACATCTTTTAAAATCATCTTCAGTGATGATGCATTAGATAAAATGATGAGATTTGCAAAATAATACGATAATGATTCGGTTTGAAGTGCAATATTTCCCAGCATGGACAGTACAAAATGGCACTTTAAGGTGGGTGAATTAGGAACAAGGTCTCTTTCTCAAGATTAATGGCCATTTTCTCCATGTTCATAGTGGTAACTAAGCACAGGATCATTAGTACTATATGTATTATGTTTTAGTAATAAACGGCTAACCCCAGAATAGCTAGCACTATAAGTGGTTCTCTTTAGATGGATATTGCTTCCCTGCACCACAGTAACTACTAGGCCTGGGCTGAAAAAAATGGTTCCACATCTGCATGATAGCACTTAAAGATGAAAAACTAATGTTTTCCATCATGTAAAACCACTCAAATATGCAGTACAGGCTGGGGAAACACGTCCGTGTGATTTGATGTGGCAAAATCTAAATATGAGACAAGGCTGTTGGATATATACAATGTTGTACAACCAAAGGTTTCACTGAACACCGAGGTTCTGCAGGTGGCTGACATAGTGACCACACAGTTGTCCCACAGGGATATAACATGGCAGTGGAGATGCTGAAAGTACTTTATGGCATTAATCAGTTCTTGGAGAATTGCTAATGAAAGTTGGCCTGCAGAACATGAAACAGTGAGACTTTGGGGTGGGGGGAAGAGTGAGCAGAAGAGTGATTTTAATTAAACCCTCCTAGGATTGCCATACAGAAGAGTAACTGCACATGCTTCACAAAGTTCTACAATGAAGTAAGGGAGGGGCAGATTTGGACTCCCAACAGAGAGGAATCTTCCAAAGGATTGCCAATGGTGGAGGAGCCATAGATGAAAATCCAGACAGCTTTAAATCAACATCATTTACCACCGTCTAGAGAGCTTTGACCATTGGCCAGGCTTGTCTATTTATAGAATTTTCCTGGAATTGACAGAGTTTAGCTGAGAGATTCTGAGAGGGGGAAAAATTAGGTGGTTTACCAAACGAGAAGAAAAGAAAGAGGAATGTGAAAAAAGTATTAGGCCAAGACAAAAAGAAAACAATTCAACAAAGAAAATGGACTTGACAAAATAGAAACTAACATTTTAATCCCAGGGCTAAAAAGATAGACATTATTAGAGAATCGCCAGTCAAAATAAGGTTGAATGCAGACCACTGAGGAAATGACCCCATTTTTTTTTAATTAGGTGAGAGAATTGTGATTGCTAAAATTAAGCTAAGCTTGAGGAACTTGAAGTCAGTGAGGCCAACAAAAACAGTCAGTTGGAAATTTAGTCATTTGAATTTGAAGAAATATATGCCCACTGAGTGTTAAAGTGTTTATAACAGAAAGAAGAAAATGGATTTCTGCAAAGTATTGTACATTTTAAGGTGGCATCAACAGAATAAAAGTGTGCATGATGAATTAAGACAATGGCACAGACATCTGTGCTGTCACCAATCTGAAAACAGCAGAAAGAGCAAACTATGTCTCTGCTTAATAATTAGGTAAAATTGAGGTATTTAAATTATTTTAATATACTGAGATTTATTTGCATTCTTCCTTCACATTGAAGGATGTTACATAATAATGGGGAATAAAAACAAGAAAAAAAGTTTTAGCCTTTACTGTAAGAAGTATTATAGCAATACTCATGATAAGGAAAAGCTGTAAAAGAAATTTCAAATGTTAAATGGTTGAAAAATGAATATGTCAAAATTTATTTTCATGTTTTAACAGATATTCGTATTTCATATTTTAAAGGCTATACATATTTCAACAGCTTTTTTGAAAATAATAAACTTCTGGATAAAATGATTGTGTGTGTGTGTGTGTGTGTGTGTGTGTGTGCCAGACCTGGGGCTTGAACCCAGAGCCTGGGTGCTGTTCTTGAGTTTGTGTTCTCAAGGCTGATGCTCTACCATTTGAGCCACAACTCCACTTACTGAGTTTTGTTGCTCGAGGCTAGTGTTATATACCACTTGAGTCACAGCTTCACTTCAAGATTTCTGGTGGTTAATTGGAGGTAAGAGTCTCAAGTACTTTCCTGCACTATCTGGCTTCAAACTTCAATCCTCAAATCTCAGTCTCCAGAGAAGTTAGGATTATAGGTGTACGCTATCTGCTCTCAGCTAAATTTATTCTTACTTTATCATTTAAGGAAAATTATTATACCAACTTATAGTCATTTTGTAGTTGTCAAGTCAGTTGACAGATACATAACTCTGGCAGTTGTCCAGGTTGAACTTCCTATTTCTTGAAATCCTCCCTCTGTTCCCATCCTCTTCTGTTTTCCTCCTTTCTTTTCTGTTCATTTTTATTACTTTTCAGTAGTTGTACGAAGGGATTTCCTTCTTTCCGTTTGACCGTGGTATTACTCTCTTTTACTTCCTGTTGGTGCAGATCAGGAAGTCAGTCTGTTCTGCCTCCTCTTCTGATTTTACACCTTCCTCTATGATCTTACTCTTGTGTTCTCCAACTCCTAAATGCCAACTTTCTTCTTCTTCTTCTTCTTCTTCTTCTTCTTCTTCTTCTTCTTCTTCTTCTTCTTCTTCTTCTTCTCCTTCTTCTTCTTCTTCTTGTTTTATTATTATTATTATTATTTTGGTCAGTTGTGGGCTTGAACTCTGGGCCTGGGCATTGTCCCTGAGTTCTTCAGCTCAAGACTAGCGTTCGACCACTTGAGCCACTTCCAGTTTTCTGCTTAACTGGAGATAGGCTGGCTCTGAATTGTGATCCTGAGATCTCAGTCTTCTGAGTACTTAGGATTACAGGTGTGAGCCCCCAGTACTTGGTTTTATTATTATTTTAAACATTTTATTGTAAAAGATATGTACAGAGGGATTCCAGAAGTTAAGTAGTAAGCACATTTTCTTTTTGAATAGTGTCACCCCTCTCTCATTTTCTCCCAGTTTTTTCCCTCTGACCTCCCTGCCCCACAAGTTGTAGAGTTTATTTCCAATGTAGTGTCTAGTGAGTATTACTGCTGAATTAGTTCACCCTTTGTCCCATTATTTCCTTTAAAAAAACTTTTAATTTCTTTTTAAATGTTTTATTGTAATGTATAGAGGGATTACAGTTACATTTGCCAGACAGTAGGTGCATTACTTCTCACATATTGATACCCCTTCTCATGATTTTTCCCCATTTCCCCCAACCCCTCCCAATCATCTTGTTTTCCACCCTTCCCTTTAATATTTCAAATAATCAAGTAATCAAACAATATACCAGGTAACACAGCCAGGTATGTCCTACCATTTCTGTGCTTCCCCTTATACTCCCCCAACAGAAAAACTTAACATACAAGACAAAAAAGCTGTGACAAAACCGGGGAACAACCCCCACAAAAAGTCAAGTAACAAAAACCATTTTGCTTTGATTTCTTGGCATTCATTTAAATAAACATCATGTTTTCTTTGCCAGTCCTGGGGTTTGAACTCAGGGCCTGAGCATTGTCCTTGGACTTTCACAAGGCTAGTCCTCTACCACTTGAGCCACAGCACCACTTCTGGCTTTTTCTATGTATGTGGTACCAAGGAATTGAACCTGGGTCTTCATGCATGCTAGGCAAGCACTCTATACTAGGACAAACTCCTGGCCCGATAAGCATCATTTTATATGGGCATATGCACCTAACTATTGAGCCTTTGTGATCCTCTCCTAAGAATATCCTTCTGTGGTCTCACTGGGTGAATATCTAGAGTCCTGTTTATCATGCCCAAGTGTGGATTTTTTTTTGTCTTTTACCATCCATTGTGTTTAACTGTAGACTTATTGGCACATTCTAATTACTACAAATGAATGTTCCACAGCCACTTCAGAGTCAGTAGGTCTAGAATGAGATCATCTTCTCTATCTAGACTTGATCTTTTCTTCATACTTCTTATCTGGTTGGAGGTACAAAAAGATCCCCATGTCTTCAAACCATAAATTGATTATCATTTCTATACTTCTTTTTCCTGATAGCTCAGACATCCAATTTCCAAGTCTAAGCAGTTCTAGATTTTAAATGATTTCTCTATTTGAAAATTCTTACCAACTTGGCCTAGTGCACATAACTTCCAGCCAACTACCAACAAATGCAAAATGGAGCTGTGACCCAACTATCTTTGAGTGTAAAAGCTCAAGGACAGCATTCAGGCCCTGAATTTAAGCCCTGGGATGAGTACACATACATATACAAAGGGGGAAAAGAGTAAAAGTAAAAGAAAGACAAGGTCTCCCCTATCTGTGAAAGCTCAGAAGAGTGGGCCTACATGTTGAAACGTGCTTACTGGAAGGATGGAATGGTAGACTGAGGAAGGTGCTGTGGGGAGGTTGCATCCACTCAGTACGTATTGTATGCCTGTGCTGAAATTTCAAAATGAGCCCCATTAGTATATGAAATTGATACATGGGAATAAAAATAAAATAATGAAAATAAATTTGTATAAATTTCATGTGTGTGTGTGTGACACACAATAGTACTGGGGCTTGAACTCAGGGCTCAGATGCAGTCCTTGAGTTGTTTGCTTTTGCTGTTGTGCTTTTTTTTTTCTCACAGATGCTTCTCTACCATTTGAGCCACAGCTCTATTTCTGGTTTTCTGGTGGCTAACTGGAGATAAGAGTCACAAGGATGTTCCTGCCTGGGGTGGTTTTGAAGTGTGATGCTCAGATCTCAGCCTCCTGGGTAGTTAGGATTACCGTCATGAGCCATTGGTGCCTGGCTTAACTTTGTATAGTTTTAAATGACTAAATTTGTGGCGATTTGCTATAACTACTGGAGAAAAACAATGTGGATACTGAAGGATTTCATTTGCTCAGAAGTCTGACTAAATGGAGCTGTGTCTCTTACAGGAAGGTGTGTCATGGCTAATACATCTGCTCCCTTGTTTCCATTCACTGGGTTACCTCTAGCTTTTCAGGCTTGATTATAACAGTGTTTATGGCACTAGCACCTAATAATTGCCTTTCATCTATTGATTTGCATATGTATTCACTCATCTAATGCTTTCAACATCCCCAAGTAACAAAGATCTTTGATATATATATATATATATATATATGCATATTACAGAAGGGGGACAAAGGAAAGCAAGGTTAAATGACTCACTCAGTAGTACACAATTAGTAAAACATAGGATTTGAATATAGCCTTCTGGCATTTAAGCGTCAGCCTCTCCACATGATGGCCTTGGAACTACATGGCTTCTCTGGATTTAGGCAGCCTGCACACTAAAGTGCAATTCATTCTGAATCTCTTGGTAATGTCTGTGGTACACAGAATTTTGGGTCCCAGAAGTTCTGCTCGTCAGTTTCACACCTATGAATTTGTTATGCATTGCAGCTGCAAGTCAGGTTACTAATCAGTGACTAACTTGGATTAATCTGTGAAGAATAAAAAAAATCTAATTATATAAGCCTTTAAAGTAACAGCTTGAGAGCATGCGTCTTTGGCTACCATAAAAATCAAAAATAAAAAATGATAACAAGAGGGTTCTTTGACTGAAGATTGTAGCAGAAGAAGCTAGAGAGAGATTTAAACTATGTGCCAATGGTTGGCATGCAAAAGAAGGAAGAATCCTTGGTTGTATAACTACCAAGAAGTAAAATTTGTCATCACCTGATTGCTTTGGAAAGCATAATTTTCTCCAGAGCCTCCACATACGTGCTCAGCCTAGTTGATATCTGGCTTCCAGTGTTGGGCGACCTAGGGCACAGGAAGCAGCTGAGCCATGTTGTATGCAGATGTTTGGCCCTCAGAGATGTCTGCCTTACCTTTTTCCACCCCCGCTGGTCTCCTGGAGGCCCCTGAACTGGGCTAGTTCTGGAAACAAAAGCTGTTACATTGTGTAGTCAGTTTCCTCTTCATTTTGTCCCTTCCTTCTTCCCTGGTATTCCCTGCATCCTGCTTCTTATCTTAAGTATCCATTCATTCGTCCATACATCCAACCATAAAATGCTATTTGCTATCTCAGGAATGCAGAAAGAATTGGTAAAGGGTTAAAAAATGGCAACATGCGGAGGAAAATCTCTCAATATGCTTCCATAGAAATGCCATCAAAGCTTCAGAGATATAACATTCCAAATTGGGGGGGGGGTATTCCCTGTCCTTTCCTAAACCCCAAGTTTGAATTTGTCTTCTTTTAACATCTCCTTATACTTTGTTCAGTTAACTTTCTCATTTTTCCTCCTTTTCTTCCTCTCCAGGTCCTCCTGCCTCCTCCTTCTCTTTCTCTTTCTCCTTCCTCTTTTCCTCTTTCTTCTCCTCCTCCTCCTTTTGCCTTTTCTCCGCCTCCATTTTCTCCTCCTCCTTCATCTCCTCCTCTTCCAACTAACCCCTGTCCTTCTCTTCCTTCTTTTGTGGTACTTGTGTTTAAACTCAAGGTCTTGAGATTGTTAGGCAAGAATTCTGCCATACATTGAACGCTTTTCTCACCTTAGTTCATTCTTCAGATAGAATCTCATGCTTTTGCTGAGGCCTGCCATGGACTGAGCTATGCCTAACTCTGCTTCCTGAGTGTCTGGGTTTATAGGCCTGTACAACCATGCCTAGCCTATGTGCTTCTTCTCATTTCGCTTTATATGATCTTTATCCATTTGATATACATTATAGACTAGAAAGTAGTCGAATTCTTCTCTCCTAACTTCAACCCTTATGATTATCTGCAATAAAGAATTTATTTCAGGAAATAGTCACTATAATAACACTTGTTTAAACTCAAAAAATTGAATCACTCCAAAACTAATCTCCAAAGTAACAGCCATCCCATTAAAAAATGGGCCAAAGACTTAAAGAGAGTCTTCTCTGAAGAAGAAACAAAAATGGCCTATAGACACATGAAGAAATGCTCAACATCTCTGGTCATAAAAGAAATGCAAATCAAAGCAACTCTAAGATTCCACCTCACTCCAGTTAGAATGGCCAGGATCAAGAAAACTAATAACAACAGATGCTGGAGGGGATGTGGCCAGGAGGAATCACTACTACACTAGAAAGCAGTATGGCAGTTCCTCAAAAAACTGAACATAGAGCTCCCCTATGACCCAGCAATTCCACTACTTGGCATTTACCCAACTGTCCAGACACAAGGACATACTAAATCCACTAGCACAATGATGTTCATTGCAGCACTATTTACCATAGCAAAGATATCGAACCAATCCAGATGTCCCTCGGTTGATGAGTGGATCAACAAGATGTGGTATTTGTGCACAATGGAATTCTATGCTGCTGTCAGAAAGAACGACATCGTCCCATTTGTAAGGAAATGGAAAGACTTAGAAAAAAATCATATTAAGTGAAGTAAGCCAGACTCAAAGGAACATAGGCTCAATGGTTTCCCTCATTTGTCATAATCAGTAGAAACCTTGGGCTCTTCTAGCAGAGATTTGCAATAGAGCAAAACCTAGATACATAAGGCCATATAGTATGACACTACATGAAAGGACCTCTAGGATATAGAAACAAAAGCCATATAATGAGTGATTGTTGTCCTTAATGTACTATGTTATCTCTCATTTCTTTTGCTATCCCTTGGTTATCTCATATTTTTACAGTATTTCACTTTGTTATCTGATATATTGGATAAATGCATACTTGGTTATTTGAAATTGGATAGGAAAGGGGGGAAAAGATGAGGGAGGGGGTGGGGGAGGAAAATGGGGACCAAGACATAAGAAATGGTATCAATGTATGTGAAGTAATGCACCTTCTATCTGGCGAATGTAATGTAACCCTTCTATTAATTACAATAAAAATATATGACAAAATAACACTTGTTTAAGAACTGCACATTCTTAAATTATGCTAAAGTTATAGCCCAAATGTATTTTCTAATGAGCCACTGTCATAAGAAAGATAGTAATTGGCAATTTTATATTGTAAAGGAAATTTTATTTTTTTATTTATTTTTTAATTTTAATTTTTATTTTTTTTATTGTAATTAGTAAAAGGGTTACATGATATTTGCCAGATAGAAGGTGCATTAATTCACATACAGTGATACCCTTTCACATGTCTTGGTACCCGTTTCACTCCCCCCCCCCACACACCCCACCCGTCTTGGTTTTCCCCCCTTCCCTATCAAATTTCAAATATCCAAATACAAATAAATTCAATATATCAGATATCAAAGTGAGATACTATACCAATATGAGATAACCAAGGGACAGCAAAGGAGATGAGAGACAACATAGTACATTAAGGACAACAATCATTCATTATATGGCTTTTGTTTCACTATCCTGGAGGTCCTTTCAATTAGCTTCATACTATATGGCCTTATGTATCAAGATTTTGCTCTATTGCAAATCTCTGCTAGTAGAGCCCAAGGTTTCTACTGATTATGACGAATGAGGGAAACCATTGAGCCTAAGTTCTGTAAAGGAAATTTTAAAGTATAATAATTTAAACTTATGAGTGGCTCTGTATGTCTCTTGGGAATATGATAAAAACTAGAAGTTATTTTCCAAGAAGATAAACACATAGACATCCTTCATAAAATATTTATATAATTTCAGGACTTCACTGATTCTACTTCTTGACTCTCTACAGCTTCAATTTTAATCCCAGATTAGGAATTAGATTGGATTAGATAGGTGACTATAGTACACCCAGATGCATTTGATTTTCTCTCCAAATCACTCATGCTGGTGGATGATGTTGGAAGACATTTGCAGCCAGATATGGTGGCTCACACCCATAATCCTGGCTACTAAATTAGCATCACAATTTGAGGTCAGTCTGGGCAAAAAACGAATGCATGAGGTGAGGTGGAGATCACATGGGCACTGGCTGTCCCAGTGGGGAGTGTAAACAGGACTGTGGTCTAGACTAGTTAGGGTAAAATTTAAGACCCTCTCTAAAAAATAACCCACACATCAAAGATTGGAGGTGGGGCTCAAGTGGTAGAGTATCAGTTTAGCAAGAAAGAAGCACTGAGTTCAAATCTCAAAATAAATACATACATAGATAAAAAGAAGTCATCCGAATGTGTTTGCAGTCACCTGAGGTATTTCTTTGTGACTCCAGCTTGAAGAAAGAACCTATGATGCTGGAGTCCTGGCTGACACTCTTCCCAGAAAAGCTGGATGGGTAGATGTGTCTCCCAACCTTCCTTTTGCAGTGCTGCTGGTGGCTACTGCTTGGCTCAATAGGCTTAAACTATCTTTTTCTAGGCCTTCAAGACGTTCAAATATGTGAATTTTATGTTCAGACCTTGAGTATCTTTTTAAAAAAATTTTAAAATTGTAATTAAGAGAAGGGTGATATTATATTCGCCAGATAGAAGGTACATTTCTTAACAATCATTGCTACCCCTTCTCATGTTTTTGTCCCCATTTCCTTCCCCCACCCCCACCCCTCATCTTGTTTTCCCCCCTTCCCTATCCTATTTCAAATAAACAAATAAACATATATGCAATATATCAGATAACAGGTAAGATGAGAAATAACTTGGGGCTTGAACTCAGGGCCTGAGCACTGTCCTTGGCCACCCAATCTTTGATAAGGAAGCAAAAAAAAAATAGAATGGAAGAAAGACAGCCTCTACAACAAGTGGTGCTGGCAGAACTGGTTAAGTACCTTAGGAAAACTAAAGTTGGATCCTTCTTTGTCACTCTGCACCCGGACCAAAGACCTCCAGGTAAGAGCAGAAAACTTTACAAGAAGGAATAGGAGATACACTAGGTCTCTGGCACAGGTGGAAACTCTCTTAATAAGGACCCAGAAACACAACAAATCAAAGAAAGCCTGGATAAGTGGGACTGCATTAAATTGCAGAGCTTCTGTATGGCAAAGGACATAGCTAGCAAACTAAATTGAGCATCTTATTACACACACACACACACACACACACACACACACACACACACACACAAACACACATCTGTCCCAACACAAAATTAATTTAGGTTTTATATATACCTATACAAATAGTCTAAATGTAGTGTCTACATGTGTGCACATACAAATGTGCTGAACATGAAAATCTGAAAACTGAAACAATTTTAATCCCAATTTGGATAAAGGATATTGAGCCTGTATTCTAAGTAACCAGCTCCTCAAACCCACTCCTGAAGGTCAGTTAAAAAGACATTAGAAGTAGTGGAGTGATGCATTTAGTGTCCACAGTGGTTGGAAGAGCAGGTACTCCATCAGAGCTGGTGTCATGTCTCTCGCTGTCTCCCTGATCACAGAGAACTACTGGTCATTTTGGACACTTCTGACTCCTACAGTCAAAAAACTTAACATTATCTTTTTTATTTTTTGCCAGTCGTGGGGCTTGAACTCAGGGCCTGAGTACTGTCCGTGGGCTTTCTCAAGGCTAGAACTCTGCCACTTGAGCCACAGCACCACTTCTGGCTTTTTCTTGTATGTGGTACTGAGGAATTGAACCCCGGTCTTCATGCATGCTAGACAAGGGCTCTGCCACTAGGCCAAACTCCTAGTCCCTTTTTATAGCAAAGCCTGAAATCTACCAGGAATCAATTATAACACAAAAGTAAAAACTAGAGCAACACTGTCCAATACAGCTTTTTGAGACAAAATAAGTCGTTTGAATCTCTTTGTCCAGTATGCCCAGTTACATGTGGCTATTGTGACCAGGGAAATCAACTTTAATTATTTTCTAGTTAGACTTCTTTCAAGTTTAAATAACCACACGTGATCCCCAAGTCAGGATATTACCAGGGCACCCGCACCTACTATTCATAAGAGCCAAGCAATGAAAACAGCCCAGATGAACTACAACTGATGAACTTGTCAAGAAAATATGGCACACTATACATACTCTATAATGAAGTACTATTTAGCTAGGAAAACATTAAATTGTGTTCTTCACAGGAAAATGGATGGAACTGGAGATCATTATACTAAGTGAAGTAAGCCAGGTTCAGAAAGACTCAGGTCTCCTATGATTTGTCTCATATGTGAAAGCTAGACCTAAACAATAAACATATACATAGCAAACATCATCTATATTGTGGAACTGTTAGCGGGGAAAGGGAGAAGAGGAAATGAGACTTAAATGATAATATTGAAATACATTAGGTCTGTGCATCAAGATGGCATAAGGAAACTTGATGAAAAGTAGAATAATAGAAAAGATGGGAAGGGGAAAAAGAATAATTAGGAAGGTAAACCTGATTAACCCAATAAATGCATTCATGAAATACCAGTGTGCAATGCTTCTGAACAAACAACATATGCGCAAAGCAATAAATAAGAGAAGGTAATACTAGATCCTAGATCCCATAATGGTCTGGGGAAGACAGTATGGGAGGGAGGAAGGTGAACGGAGAGGGTGAGGGAGACTAACTATAGTTATGACACTTTATCTACATGTAAGAACATAGAACAATAAAAGCTGTTGCAATTATTTTAAGCAGATGGGAAGAAAGGAGGAAAGGACATTAAGAGAGGGGCTGAATCTGATCCTGGTACATGGTAAGTAGATATGGGTATGTCAACATGAAGCCATCAAAGGCAACTAGTAGATCTTAATAAAAGAGCAATATGTATAGTCACTATATTAGGCAGAATGAGACTAGACTCCCTGGCTTAAAAGGAGTTATTTATCCTCATGAATGAGTGAAACGTGTCTGGTATGTTATCTGTTTTGTTGTTGCTGTTGTTTGTTTTTCGTGCCTGGACTGGGACTTGAACTCAAAAGTCTCACATTCTTGGTTGGCGTTTTCACTCAAAGCTGATGCACTACCAATTGAGTCACAGCTCTACTTTTGGCATTTTTTTTTTTCTGGCTAACTGGAGATAACGACAGACTTAAGGCCTTCCAAACTTTTCTACCTGGGATGGCTTTGAAATGTGATCCTCACATCTCATTGCAGGCATGAGCCACTGGCACCCAGCTGTTTGCTTTTAAGAACAAGAAGCTCTGTGCTTTTCTTGGGATCTGCTGTCTTTATTAGAGAACTCTCCCCCACCTCATAGCTACAGCAGCCAATGTTAGGATCTTCAAATACAGTAAGGTTTGGGTATAATAATAAATCCATTCATGATCCCTTGGTTCAGGACACAACAGGATCTGCTATCTCTGCTGCTTTTCACAGCCATGAACTTGTCGTGGGCGCCCTAGCTACATCTGAGTTCTCTAAGGGCACAGTGCAGCCAGAACCACGTATAGAATCCATACTGAATACCACCTGCTGCTTGTAGCTGATAAGCAAACGATGTCCCAGAATCAGAGGATGCTCTTTCTCACTCACGGAGCTGTGCCCTGAGCCTGCACTTCCTCTGACAGGCTTGTTCCACCTCTCTGTCTTTGGGGACCAGCATTTCTGCCTGTGGGCTCAGGCGTCTGCAGCCTCCATAGCTCTCTGTGGAGTTCTTTCCTGTTCTCGTCTTACCCTCACACGATTGATTGTTCACAGAGAGGCTGCCCAGAGATTCATGTTCTCGGGCTTGGCTTCTGGGAAAGAGCCTGTCTTTCCACTTTGGACATTTTGAATATTTTATTGTATTTATTTATTTTGTGGGTCATGGGGCTTGAGGTTGGCCTGGCCACTGTCCCTGAGCTCTTCAGTTCAAGGCTACTGCTCTACCTTTGAGCCAAGCTCCACTTCACATTTTCTAGAGGTTAATTGGAGATAAGAGTCTCAGGTTCTTTTGTGCCTAGGCTGGCTTTGAACCTTGATCCTCAGATCTCGGTCTCCTAAGTAGCTAGGATTAAAAGCGTGAGCCACCCCACCCGGCTTTTATTTTATTTTATCTTTAAGTGGCTGTACAAATGGATTTTCAACATATCAGTTTATGAGCACAAAATGCATCTTGATCCATGTCATCACTGCTTTCATTATTCTCCATATGGCTCCCACACCCATCCCCTCAATTTTCCCACTTCTATGTTCACCATGTATAGTGAATATTTGACTGCACTGAGCCACTTTTCCTCTCTCCTTTCATCTGGCCTCCCTCCCTTTGCAAACAAGACAACAAAGCTACACATCCAGTCCTGCACTGACTTATTCTCACCAATGGAGAGCTCAGAAATCCACCTGTTCTTTTCATTTCCTCAAATAAGCCCATACCCCCATCTACTTTTACTTCACCAGAGCTTGGTTTGGGCCAAGCAGATGCTAAGTAAATCTCAGCTTAATAAAAGATTTGCTCACAATGGCATTATTATTAAGCTTTTAAATAAAAAAATTAATTATACAGCCATGGACGAGATAATGCCAAAGCTATGTATTAGGATGGTCGGATTCACTGTCAGTAGGAGCTAAGAAATACAATGCCGCATTCTATTCACTCATTAATCTAATAACACCTTCAAAAACATATAAATGTGATTAAATTGGCATGGTTTAATTTTAGTGGATTCTTTCATTTCTTTGTTCCTTACAAGTCCCCGTTAAGTGAATAATTAACATTTAATTCTCATGCATGGAGATAACTTTATAAAATATTGAACTGAGGGAAAGTAGAATACATTAAGACTATCCATCATTTTAAATTAGCTTCATCTGGGCTAAAACAAAGAGGTAAGAGTATTAAATTAAGGGTTTCTGGAACACTGTATTATGTGCAATGTGATATATACACCTGAGGTAAAACTGACGAGCAGGTAAGGAGTAGACAACGAGGATTACAACGACTTCAAGTTCATAACTGAGTATGACAGGAGCATGGCCTAGTGGTAGAGTGCTTGCGTAGCATGCATAAAGCCCCGGGTTCAATTCCTCAGTACCACATACACAGAAAAAGCCAGAAGAGGTGCTGTGGCTCAAGTGGTAGAGTGCTAGCCTTGAGAAAGCTCAAGAACTGCCCAAATCAATCAATCAATCTATCCATCCATCCAGCTGGGTGCCCGTGGCTCAAGTTGGTAATTCTAGCTAATCAGGAGCTGAGATCTAAGGATCATGGTTCAAGCTAGTCCAGGCAGGAAACTCGGTAAGACTTTTATCTCCAACAAATTACCCAGAAAAAGCCAGAAGTGGCACTGTGACTCAAGTGGTAGAGCTTTAAGCACAAAGAGATTTAGGCTTAGTGCCCAAGCCCTAGTACCAGCAAAAAAAATATAAAAATAATTATAATAAAATATACTTCTTTAGGAAAAAAAACAAAGCAAATACTTATAAATCATCAGCGGCCTTACAATCTGTGGGAAGTGAATAGATTTGGAGATCAGACATTCCAAGGTATAAATCTCAGCTCTTCCAGTTAGTAGCAGCACAATCCTGAGCAAGTATATCGCCTTCCTTTCCCTATATCCAGAGGAAGAAGAGATACTCTGGAAGCTTCAGGAATAGTTTATGTGGAACAGTATATGCTAACGAGGCCTATAGACTTCCTTCATTAACTTTTGGGTCTTTATTACCCTCCTTCATCTCTCTTTACTCCCCCTCCCTCCCACATGCTCTTTCTCCTTCACCCTCCTACCTCCTTTTCTTTCCCCCTCCCCCTTCCCATTCTTACTTTTTTCCACACAAAAGTAGACCCAAATATGATGTAAAAATCAACGTTATTAAATTATTTAATAAAAAAGTAGACCCAGTATGGAATGGAAATGGAAAGATGCTCATAAACAGTGCTGTTGAATGAGCTGAGGAGGAACTGAGGCGCCTGTGTGTTCACAGACAAGTCATTTCCTCTGCTGGGTTCATGGTTAAGAAAGAAAGCATGAAGGTGACACAAGAATGTGCTAATGAAAGACAAAGAAAGGGACAAAGTATTGACTAAACAAAGCAGAGAGGGTTGGGTATCAGTGGCTTATGACTGCGTGACTGTAGTACTAGCTGTAGAATTGGGATCATGATTTGAGGTCAGTCTAGGCAAACAGACCTCATCTCATAATAAATCAAATGAAAAGCTGGGAAAGATGCCATTGGCTGTCATAAAAGCCACTGCAGAGGTGTCCACAGGAGGATCACAGACCAGGCTAGAATAAAAGTGAGACCCCTCTCCCACTGGAAAAATAACAGCAGCAAAAAAAGGGATGTTGGCATAGCTTACATAAGAGAGTCCCCGGCTAGCAAGTGAGAGGACCTGAATTTGAACCCCAGTATCACTGAAAAACAAGCAACAAAACCTTAACATGAAACAGAAAGCAATTAATACAATGGCAGAAATAAGTTTTGTATTTATCAATGCTTACCTGGAATGTAAATGAGTTAAATAATTAAATGACAAAATGGGTTGGACTCCAGTGGTTCACCTCTATAATCCTGGCTACTCAGGAGGCAGTGATCTAAGGATTATTTTTTGTTACATATGCCAGATAGTAGGTGCATTACTTCTCACACACTGATAGCCCTTCTCATGCTTTTGTCCTCATTTTCCTCCCCGATCCCTTTCTCATCATCTTGTTTTCCCCCTTCCCTTGAGCCATAGCTCAAGGAATCAAACTTGGGTCTTTATACATGCTAGGCAAGCACTCTTATCACTAGGCCAAACTCCCAGCCCTCTTTTCTTTCTGTTTTTAAAAATAATTTTTATTGTAAAGGTGATATATAGAGGCATTACAATTACATTAAGTTAGGATTGAGAACATTATCTCCAATAAGCTAACAAAAACAACAACAACAAAAACCAGAAGTGGAGCAGTGGCTCAAGTGGTAGAGTACTAGCTTTGAGCAAAAAGCTTAGGAGCCATGCTCAGGCCCTGAGTTCAAGCACGGGGACAGTGTGAAAACAAAATAACAACAAAAAAGACATAGAATGAGCTACTCAGAAGGCTGAGATCTAAGAATTGCAATTAAATTCAGGCTTAAGTGGTGACATTCTAGCCTTAAGCAAAAAAATCCTTAGGGACAGCTCCTAGGCCCTCAGTTCAAGTCTCAGGACTGGCATACATATACAGAGATATAAAATAATGAGTGAATAAAAATAATAAGACCCAATTATGTGATGTCTTTAAAGAACTCATTTTACTGGTGAGGACACAGTTGGACTGAAAGTGAATGGGTAAAGAACATGCATCATACAAATGAAAACTAAAAGAGAGTAGCCATAACTATTTCACATATACTTTAAATAAGAATCTGTGAAAAAACAAAGGTCATTATATATTAATAAGATGATTCAGCAACAGGACATAACAATAAACATGCATATACCACATCACCTACATATATAAAACAAATGATAGATGGAGAGAGAGAAAAAAGTGGAGGGAAGGAGCGAGATGAAGAGGGAGCGAGAGACAGAGAAAGGAATAGGGGGAAAGAGAATAACAATGTAATATGTACCGATAGCAAGAAAGTTGGACGTCATCAGACAGAACGTGACAAAGAAACAACAGATGTGAACCATGTTGTAGACCAAACAGACCTAAAAGACATTTACAGAAGACCACTTCCAACAATTTTGGAATATATATTCTTAATTTCCCATGGACATTCTCCAGAATAAGTCATAGGTTAGGCTACTGTGTAACTCTTAACTCTTACAATGTAAGAGATTAAAATCACGCCAAATATCTTTTCTGATCAGAATGTTTTAAGCTAGAATTCAATAACAGAAGGTACATTGGAAACTTTACAAATACATGCAAATCATATAACATACTCCTGAATAAACCAATAGATCAACAGAAAAAAGAGAAAAAAATCAATTTTTTTCTTTAAATAAATAAAAACAGAAAACAACATCCCTAAACCTATGGGTCACAGCCCAAAGCAGTTCTAAAGCTTAAATTTATGGCAATAAATATATTTTAAAAGTGGAAAGACCTACAATAAATAACCTAATGTTTCATCTCAAAAAACTAGAAGAATATAAAAAATTCAATTCAAAATGAAGGAAAAGAAGAAAGTAAAGAATGGAGTACAAAATAGGAATGAATAAAATGAAAGTCCAAAGAACAAATACAAGATCAACAAAACGAGGCTATTGTTTTTCTTTATATAAGAGTCTCTCAGATTTTTCCTCTTAGGGAGGCTTTACACTGCGATCCTGAGTAGCTAGTATTACAGTCATGAACCACCACCACCTGGCTGAGTTTCTTAAAAAAATGGTAAATCCTTAGCTGGAAAAAGAGAAAGCACTCAAATAAATAAAACGAGAGATGAAAAGGACAGACATTATAGAAGCAGAAAACATCATGAGATTTTTGTAACTAATGATATATGAACAAACTGGATGGCCTAGGGCAAAAGGATAAATTCCTGGACTCATGCAACTTACTACGACTGAGTTATACAGACATAGGAAATAAAAACAGAGCAATAACAAGTAAATGTAATCAGCAATAAAAAATTCTCCAATCAATTAGTAAAAACCTAGGACTCTCCTAGCAGAGAATTACAGTACCTCAAACCCTGGATAGATACGGCCATATAGGATGAGGCCAAACTAATGGACCTCCAGGACATGGAAACAGAGCTTAATTATGAGTGACTGTTGTTCTTAATGTACTATATATTTTTCTCTTCTTTTGTGTTGCCCTTTGGTTAATCTCAAATTGTTACAGTATCTGACTTTGTTACCTGGTATATTATATATATGTTTATTTGTTTATTTGAAATAGGAGGAAAAGATGAGGGAAGGGAGTTGGGAGAGGGAAATGGGGACAAAAACATGAGAATGGGTATCAATATGTATGAGAAGTAATGGACTTTCTGTCCTGCGAATATAACTGTAACCCCTCTATATATTAAAATAAAAATTTTAAAAATTCTCCAATCAACAAAAAGGCCTGAAGTCTTTACTGTAAAATTCTATCCAACATATACAGAAAAACTGACACTCCATTATTCCAAAAAGTTGAAGAGGGGAAAACTTCCAGACTCAGACAAGGACATAATAAAGAAAGAAAACTTCCAGCCAATCCCTCTGATGAACAGAGATGAAAATGAACCCCAACCAAATTGGAATACACTAAATTCAACAGCATAGAAATGTTCACCGTGACAAGTCAGGTTCATCCCAGGTATACAATGATAACTGGTTGTATGTGAATCCACAGATGTGATCTATTGCACACCATCATTTCATCAGATGCAGAGGAACCACTGGACAAAATTCAACACCTCTTCATAATAAAAACTCTCCATAAGGGAGGGAGAGAAGGAACTCATATCCACAAAATAGACAGCATGATAAATCACAGCCTTTATCGTACTGAAAAGGGAAACATTTAAACTTTTTCTCTAAGACCTAGAATAAGACAGGGTGCTTACTTTTCACATTTCTACTCAAACATGAAACCAATTGTTCCTAGCTAGAACAATTACCCAAGAGAAAAAAATAAAGATATCTAGACTGGGAAGGAAGAACTTGAATTGTCTTTGCAGAAAACATACACTTTCACATGGAAGGCCCTAAGAATTTCAACAAAAAAAGCAAAACAAGACAAAAATGCAACAAAATTCTTAGCAGGATCTAATAAACTCAGTACAGTTTCAGGATACAAAATCAATATACAAAATCAGTCATATTTCTATACATGAATAGTGAATTACCTGAAAAAGAATAAAGAAAACCTATCAAAATACCAATATCGGGGCCGGGAGTTTGGCGTTGTGGTAGAGTGCTTGCCCAGCATGCACGAAGACCCGGGTTCGATTGCTTGGTACCACATGCATAGAAAAAAAAGCTGGAAGTGGTGCTGAGGCTCAAGTGGTAGAGCTTTAACCTTGAGAAAATCCAAGGACAATGCTCAGGCCCTAAGCTAAAGCCCAAGACTGGCAAAAATAAATAAATAAATAAAAATACAAATATCGTCATCATATAAACAGATAACACAAGCAACTTTTAAATCTGTTTTTCAAATAGAGTCTTGACTTTGCCCAGATTGGGCTTGGGTCTTATTTCTCCTATCTTTATCTCCCAAATAATTGGTATTTACAGCCAGGCATTATCACACTCACATTGTATTTGAGATATCTCCTTACTAGCTAAAGATCTGAAGATCCTAGTTGGAAGCCAGCTTAGGCAAGAAAGTCCATGAGACAGTGAAGTAAAATAGGAAGGTCTTGTCTGACATTGATACAGCATTCTAGGTTTCTGAATCTCAAATTTTGAAGGATTGGTGAGAGAGGATGATGAGCAGAATGTGAGAGACTAGAGAAAAGGCAGGCCAGTGATTGATCGATCAACTGATCACATGATCTCTGTGATCAAGAGACTGGAAGAGAAGTGGAAGAATAGCTTCGAGCTTCCCGTTATGGAGCAGCTATAATAATTGGTTATCTACATTTACAACTAGAATCTAATAATAATCATCTTAAAAATTACTATTCTATGGGGCTGGGAGTTTGACCTAGTGGTAGAGTGCTTGCCTAGCATGCATGAAGACTAGGGTTCAATTCCTCAGTACCACAAATACAGAGAAAGCGGAAGTGGTGATATGGCTAAAGTGGTAGAGTGCCATCCTTGAGAAAGCCCAAGAACAGTGCTCAGGCCCTAAGTTCAAGCCCCAGTATTGCGAAAAAATTTACTATTCTAATAATAATTGGTTTCAGGATTTTAAAAACACAATAGCAAATTCAAGTACTTATTTATTATTTTTTTTTGGCCAGTCCTGGGTTTGAGCTCAGGGCTTGAGCACTGTCCTTGGACTTTCTCAAGGCTAGCACTCTACCACTTGAGCCTCAGCACCACTTCTGGCTTTTTGCTATGTATGTGGCGTACCGAGGAATCAAATCCGGGTCTTCGTGCATGCTAGGCAAGCACTCTACCACTAAGCCAAATTCCTGGCCCCATCAAGTACTTATTTTTGAAATAGGAAAGTTCCTTCGAGACATTTTTGATGGTTTAGTTCATGAGATCATCTGGCATGAAATAAAATGTTTCCTTTTCCGTGCAATGATTGCATAAGGCAAATATGGTGAAGCGACCTACACAACAATTTTCGGGTTATGGATCTGATTTTTCATTAACCACATCGTAGGCATCCCTCACAGAGAGCCCTTGTTTCTGGCAGATTTGTTTCACCTTCATTGTGAAAGCCTTAGAGAGAAGGCAGCAAGCAGGAAAACCAGCTATTTTTAGGAGTTGTTTTTTTTTTTTTTTTGACTAAAAATGTCTGCTCAGCATGCCATGGAATACTTCCAAGAGGTGGGAGAACAGGAAATGATCTAAAATCAGTGCGGGTTCTGGAGGAGTGTGACGGGATGATTTCTGCATGGGAGTCATTTGCAGAAAGCTCAGGTTTCATTTGCAAACAAATGACAGTTACTTTCCTTGACACTGAGTTAGTGAAGCCAGCTAATCTTCTACTAGTTAAGGAGGGGAAAGGAGGGAAAAAAAACCCCCCAGCACTGACTGTTTCAAGGATTCTAAGTAGTTGGCATCCTGTAGGGACTTGAAAGGGGGAAACTAATCCTTTAATTGGGGAACTCTCCTCTCCATACCTGTTTCCTGCTGAAGGAATTACCAGCCAGATGGCTGCTCCTAGAACAAGTGTGCTAACATGTGGTCTTTAGGTGCGAACTGCAGGACCTAGTGATCTAATAGGATCCTGCTGGGCCCCCAGAGAATCTTTATCATCATCCATTTCTATTTGTATAACCAAAAATGGCAAGATCATTTGCTCAAGTTTTTTTTTTAATAGACAATTGTGCAAAATGTAGCTCGTTCTTCCTGCCAATTTTCATGTTCATGTATTACTTTTTCATTGTTTTGCTGGCAGTGGGAAGCAGGTGAAATAGAAAGTCTGAAGACAACCAAAAGCCAGGTGGTTGATGGAGGGAGCTTGAAAGAAAGAGGTCCTGAAAGTGATCTGACTCGTTTGAATTCCTATAGCTTCCCCAGGTTGATGCTCCTGGGCTCCAGAGAGTGGAAAGGATGGAATGAGGGCCTTTGCTTGGGTAGGAGCAAGAAGACAGACAGGTCCCTGGCCCCTCCTCATCTTCCATCTATGCTGTTGGAGCTCATATCTGTCCAATTGCCATAAAGGAAAATACTCTTCAGAGAGCCCAGTTGAGCTAATACAGGAGGTGGAACTTGCAGACAACTCCCACAGCTATTACTTTTGATGAAATTTGTCCTTCTGATTTACCAGAGCTACCTGGAATAAGGCGGCCGACTTGAGGGATAAAAACAAAAGCAAGGACTGTGCAATCAAAGTAAAGCTCAAAGAGGCCGAAGTATGTTTTTACTGAGCTCTGAGAAACCCTAATGAGAGGGTTATCCCAAGATTGACCCTTTGTGGTCCATTTACCTGCAAACAAAAACTTTCTGTATTCCACTGGCACACAGGGCCAGCCCTCTTACACACTCATCAAGATCTGCTGTCACGCGACATTGAGAAACACTTTCTTTTCCCTCAGGCCTCAGAGATACTCAGCCTGAAATTGCTAGTACAAAACTTAGAGCAACTATGGCATTTACCCAAATGTCCACAAACAAAGACATACCAAAGCCACTAGCACAAACGATGTTCACTGCAGCACTATTTACCATAGCAAAGATATGGAGCCAACCCAGATGCCCCTCAGTAGATGACTGGATCAAGAAGATGTGGTACTTACATACAATGGAATTCTATGCTGCCATCAGAAAGAATGACATCGCCCTATTTGTAAGGAAATGGAAAAACTTGGGAAAAAAATCACATTAAGTGAAGTAAGCTAGACCCAAAGGAACATAGGCTCAATGGTTTCCATCCTTTGTAATAATTAGTACACATTTAGGACTCTCCTGGCAGAGGATTACAATAGCTTAAAACCTAGATCCATAAGGTCATACAGGATGAGGCTAAATGAAATGAACTCTAGGAGCTTTATTTTATGTGATTGTTGTGTTATTTCTCTTCTTTTTTTTGCCCTTATGGTTAATCGCATGTTGTTACTGTATCTGACTTTGTTACCTTATATATTGTATATACACTTATTTGTTTATTTGAAATAGGGAAGGGAAGGGGGAAAACAAGATGATTGGGAGGGGTGGGGGAGGGAAACGGGGACAAAACCATGAGAAGGGGGATCAATGTGCTAGAATAATGCACCTACTACCTGATGGCTGTAACTGCAACCAATCTATATATTATCCCAACAATAAAAAAAAGCTTAGAGCAAACAAAATACAAAGGAAAAAATAACATGGTATATGGATCACAAGAGGGAGAGAAAAACAGTAATAGCAGAGGAGGTATTGTTTTAAAACAATTTCAGACTATATTGTAAAGTTCTTTCTCAAATTTGAAAGTAATTTATTTCCCCTGACAGCTGATGCAAATACAATCATATTGTCATACCCATTTTACAGACCTAGAAATGGAGCATTGAGAAGAGAGCACTCCAAGCTATGTTGGAAGCCAGGCATATATGAAAGCTGGGGAGGGTCAACAGAAGCCCAGGTTCCTATCAGATAGACTCTACTGCCCCCTACAGGAAAATAAGCTCATAATTCTCTACAACTGGTTTAGTAACAAATGTGGTGTCCACTAGAATCACACCCAGATCTATGGACTTAGACTCTTTTGGGTTCTTGATGTCAAATTTTCCCTTTAGAGACAATATCAAGCTGGTTCTTATGTATGAAATATTAAGGAAACTTTATTCTAAATAGGCCATGACAGAATAATAATGAATGATAAGTATCCATTCAAATATGTAATTTTGTACAGGTGCATTCAGGTGTTGTCATTCTCTCCTGTACCCATACAGAGGACCTTTTGTCATGTTTCACTTTCAGCTTTAGAGACAGATGTTTCTCCCAGCCACTTAGGTTTTAATTTGGAGTGCAATGACAAAGAAATCAGTCTGTAGCCTTTGGTATTCCTATGTACTGTTCAGAGTCTCTGGAGTTGCCCCAGTGTTATATAATTGATTTCTCTCTCCTAGCATATTTCTCCTACAGGTTAATGCATGTATAGTTGTGTATGCTGCAAATGTATGTCATACCACCTATATATACATATATCCCTTTGAAAATATAGTTATAGCTATGCTCCGTTTTATCTGAGGAAAGCGAAAAGAGACTCTACTAGGAGAGAAGAAGATGCTGGAGAGAAGTATGTTATTTTCAAAATTCAGATCTAGGGCTCTAAGTGTGGAACCTAATACATATTTAAATGTGGGCCCATTCAGTTCTGCATGTCCTCTTTTGGAACATAAATAACTCATTAAAAAAGTAGGATGTAGGAAGGACTTTTCTAAAACAGATAAAATATAATTCCTCCCTCCCCTTTCTTCCTTTCTTTTTCTCTCTTCCCTTCCTCCCTTTCTCTCTTGCAAGTTAAAAAATACTATCATGATTTTTTGTGGCAGCAGAATTACAAATTATGGGTAATATTAGGTTAATAGCTGTTTTCATCTATTACAAGTCTTGGTGGCCATTAGCATGCTTTCAACCTAACTCACATCAATTAGTTTGTTTTACTTCTTGCCTTTTTATGCCTCAGTCCCACTGCCACAGAAGAACATAGAGAGAATGGTAAGCTGGTCTTTGCGAAGAGCCTTATGTTTTTGCAAGCTAAGTGTAATAGCAGGAATAGAAAAGCTCTCGTAGTTGGGAAGTGATTCTACCTTTTCTGGTCTTTTGTTAGGATGACTAATCTTGTCAAGATGTTTCATCGGGTTTATTTTTCTTATTTTTTTTTTTGCCAGTCCTGGGCTTGAGCTCAGGGCCTGAGCACTGTCCTTGGACTTTCTCAAGGTTAGAGCTCTACCACTTGAGCCTCAGCACCACTTCCGGCTTTTTTCTATATGTGGTACCGAGGAATCGAACCCGGGTGTTCATGCATGCTAGGCAAGCACTTTAACCACTAGGCCAAACTCCTGGCCCCTATTTTTCTTATTTTTAAAAAGAAGAGATAGAGCAAAATTATTTCAAAAGTACACAATAATTAATAACTGAAATGTAAGTCAGTAGAAAGACATGGGGTCCACACTGGGGAGAGAAGATGTGAATGGGAAAATGTGCAAGGTAGCCTTCCAGTGAAAAGGTTCTATTATTCTCAGAATGTCATTTTGGAACAAAAGTCCAACCTTGCCTTTAATTATACACCTTAAGATTTTTAGAGCCATAGAGGGTTAAGTCAGGAAACAGGCAATTCTGTGACTATAAAGCGTAGTTTAAAGAGGAAAGGAAGTAGAAGGTATTTTCTTTTATGGTTGCTGGATGTCTCATTGTATGAAAGGGACTAAAAATCTCTTTTTTCCTCACACCAAAGAAGCAAGACATTCCCAGCTAGTCTACTAATGATCCAAGATAAAGTTCAATGTAATCACTGAAAAGGCAAGCTAATGTATTTTTGTGAGGTCTTGAGAAAAATCTGTTTCCCCACTTTAGAGTTATTCATTTTTCATTGGTTTTGTAGCCTGCTACATTTAGAATGGATCTGATATCATCCATTAGAGATCAAAGACAGCAAAGGTTTAAAACGTATATTTTAGAAGCCGTGTATAGGTATACCCATGCAGGTGTGACGTATATTCAGACAGGTCTGGGTACAGGCCTACAGCATACTGGAACTCCAATTCACACGACCTAGTTCACAGATGATTTTTCCATGTCACTAGCCCGATTTCCATAGGAATTTTCCTAATTCTGTGAGAGCAATGGGTAAGAATTCCAACTGACACGGAGCAGTGGCCCAATACATAGGAAATGAAATACCAACTTATGTAGAAAACTCAATTGGCAAATGTACTCACGAGTCTCTTTGTTGAAGCAACACAGGAAATGTTGCTGAAATATTAGCCAACTAAAAAATAGCTTTTCATGACAGTCCTATATTTTTCTCACATGTAAAGGATGAGAGAGGTCTTGCTCTGGTAATTCGAGTGTTCACAAAGATACAGAGGAATTAAAATAGTGGAAATCACAAGTAGTCAACGTCAAAGGAGGAGTAGATGATATGTCTTTCCCTACTCTACATTCCCCACCATTCCCACTGTTATTTGAGTAAAGATAACTAAATAATTCTTTGTAGCTTTTAGGTAAAAGCAGAGATGACTCTGTTGGAGAATCAATTGGCTTGGAAATTATTCCAAGCAAAAAGCATTCATTGCAAAAAATTAATGTGCTTCCCTACTGTGATTTCGGGCTAAGAATTTAGACATTTAAATATGCATTCACTAAAATAAGGGAGAAAAATCCTCTCTGGGCTATGCCTTTCAAATGGCAGTTACTAAGCTACCAGTGGGGTGAGAGGTAGGGATCAGAAAAGGTGTGCTTTGAGAAGCAAATAAATGAGCCATTGATGTGAAGTAAGGGAAGAATATAGGTTCAAATTCTCAGATGACTAATACAAATCAGAGTGAGGTGACATAACTCTTCCTGGATTTTATTAATAGTAACCTCGTTTTACTTGAGAAGGCAGATTTTTTTTTAACTCTACCAATCTTCCCTGGAAAATGACAGAAAATACCTGACTGTTATGAAGTACTATAGTTTGAACCCAATGAAATTTTAGGTTTCAGAATTTAAACCTCTACACATGGCAGGTTTATGTGATTAAACTACAAGTCAATGAGCTGTAAGACCATAAACCCTAGCAACAAATTCTCTTCCAAAAAAGAGAAAACGAATATGGAGCTTAAGAGAGCTAAAGATGTATCCCATTGAACTTAAATTTACAAGAAATGCTAAGAGATTGGTTGCCTTTGAACCTAAAATTAAAATGGTGAAAACCAATTTAACTACAAATCAAAGCTTGACATTATTACCTGTATATATTGGCAATATATTCATCATACACACACACACACACACACACACACACACACACACACACACACACACACACCTTACTTTAGGAAATGGAACGCCTGAAACAAGGGATCAAAGTGTTCTGCTCTTCACAAATCACGTTTAGATCTTGTCAAACCACAATTTCAATGAGAAATTAGGGATGAATTTACAGAATGAAAGCATCAATAACCTCAACTTACTGTCAAGATGTACTGATACATCACCTTTTTCTCAGGAGAATGAAGAAAGAGGAATTAAAGTCTACCAGCCACCAAGAGATTCAAGGCTGTTTCTTTTACCTTTTGCTAACCATTCTTACAGCCTCAATTAGCAAGTGTATGCTTCATGCAGAAACCTACAGCTGTGGTAACCCAGTGGTTATGGTGCTGTTGAAAATAACTTGGGAACAATGAATTGCTGATCCAAAAAAAGTTTTTTCTTAAATAACAATTTCCAAGAGGATTTTGGTATTATTTTGGACCTTCACTTTACCACTGCTGAACCTTTTGGACACCTGCTCTATCATAGTGCTTACTTTACACGCCCCTCCTCCCCCATTAACAGGATATAGGCAACAATAAGAATTGTAGAGAACTGGAGAAAAAGACAAGAGATATAATTACAGGAGTCTGTAGCTCATCGTGCAGTCCACATTCAGTTATCATCAGGCAAGAGTAACCTAGTTTTTCTATCAATGAAGACATATCTCCACTAAATAAATGAAAAATAAGTAGAAGACTATGCTAGCCAAATAGAAAATATAGCCAAGACTTTGGCATCCATTTGCCAATTTTTAAAAAATAATATCAATTAACAAATAACATCCTCAATGTTCATGCTTCATATGGTTTTAGAGAAAGGCAGCAAGGAAACATTATAATGACAAAAGTCCTAAACAGAATGAACACTTTCTTAAATTTCATGTCAAGTTGCTTAAACATATTGAATGTAGTTTAAGACTAGAGAGGGGAGAAACTCAGCCGGGGGGGAAACTCCTGTTAGGAAAGGAAAAGAAGAAAATAATCTTGAAACAGATTTGAAAAATAACTGCACCTGCATTAAAAAAATAAAAATAAAACCTCTCAAAGGCAATCCTGTACCCATATTTGCTATGTATGTTTTTATGAGTTTTTATTTAAGCAACAGCTACAAATGAAACAAACAAATAAAAAAAATCCCCAAACACCAAGTAAGTAAGTAAGTACTCAGGATCCTTATGTCGGAAAATGATTTCTCACATATCAACCACTAGCTATAGAATGTCTTCTTACATTTGATAGTACCGTGAATCATGCCAATTGATTTTATGAAGCCTTTGTGGGGACAGATTTATAGGTAGCTAACGCTGCCACCTGTTTTCTATTATCTGTACATACACTGGTTTATCAGTTCTTTCAGGCTCATTAGGCATAATTTAGATAAGAAAGAAAATAGCAAAATAATAAAAGTCCTTTTCTTACCTTCTCCCTTGAAAAACACAACCCACCAGACAACATAAGCCAAGCGCGCGCACACACACACACACACACACACACACACACACACACACTTATCAAATGCAAAGTAATAAAAGAGTTATACCCAAACCTGGTCAGTCCTTCCATTTCTTGAAACCTGCACGCAAACTGAAGAAACCCATTCAGCTTTAAAAAGGTCGATCATTTTGCTGTCCTAAAATTTCATATCTGAGAGTGCTATCTTTCTCAGTTCCTGTCTTGCTCTCTCTGTCTTGCTTTCTCTCTCTGCGTGTGTCTCTCTCTACTTCTCTCGGAGAGCGTTTGGTTTCCCTTTTCCTGTATCTGCTGCTGGATGAATGCAAAATACACGATTTGAAGGGATTTTTTTTTCCTTCGAGGTTAACAGTTGGAAATCTAAAATCTTGCTCTGCTGAATGGCTTTGTATGCCACTCATTCAACACACATAACGTTTATATAAAGAGGCATAAACAGAACCAAGAATTCTGCTTCTTGAAAGCCAAAACAAAACAACACCCCTTCCCTGCAGCCTATTTTATTTACTGAACTATTAGCACTTACCCTGAGATGTGCCATAAATGCTTTATTCCAAATGTATAAAAGCCAACCACATCTCAACTGAGAATTAAACAGTTTTAATGTCTTCAAATCCATGCTCCTGCTTCCAGCCCTAATACAGACAGTCACTGGCAGCCGTACAATAGTGCTAAACAGTAGACATCTGATTCTTGACATTTAAAAATAACAATATTGGGGGGAAAGGGAGTCTTTTTTAAAAAATTAACTGAAACAGCTTGTGAGTGAGCACATATCATTAATTAATTGTGCTGACAGGTACAATGCTTGCAAGCTATAGTATTTGATTTCTAAGTCAATGCAAGGCACAGGGTAAATACCTATAGACTCTCCCCACCGCCTCTCTCTCACATACACACACATACATACACAACAATCTTGAAAATTATATTAAATGAATTCTAAGGGATAATTCTACAAAAACAGGTCCAGGAATTTGCTAGTATTTTGATTCTATTATTGATGAATAGTAATTTAATCTTTATTTAGTCATAAATCAGATGAGGGACACGATAATTTCATTGTTAGAGTTAACTTTATACCTATGCCCTACTAATGTCATGCACACAGTCTGGGTCAAAAGCACATGTACATTTGCTATATTAAAAAGATGCATTTATTCCTATTTTTCAAGCACATTATAGAGATTTAGAATGAACTGTTAGGTTTCCTACTTATGCATTACTGGGCAGGAAATTTTAATCATTTGGTGTCTTGGTTTTATCTCTAAAAGTAAAATAGTGATAACTTCACTAAGTTATCACAAAGTTGTTTTGAGTAGTAATTGTGATTATAGATGGTTCTTAGTATAGAATATGCTGCTTCCTCCTCTGCTTTGTTGTATATGAAGAGATTATAGATTGGGTAGGCTTTGTGGAAAAATTCAGACTTCCAAGGCAGATGAATGAGTTTCGAGCTACCATGTCACCACTTCCTAGCTGTGTGTCCTGGGGCAACTTACTTAACCTAATTTGCTAAATCGAAGGTTTTTTCAACTGTAAAATACCTCCAGAGTTTTAAAGAGCAAATTAGATAGCACTTGAACAGCAACTGTTTTTAGTAATGAGAGGTTTTAGAAATGAGAGTTTCAGGCCTTCCACCTCTGGAAATTTGTTCTAATTAGTATTCTGAAGTATATAACTTAGTTGTTTAAAGATGTGGACAGAGTTTATAGTCTTCTAGAACAAGTGCCTCCTTTTCTAACAGATAAAGAAGGTCCCAAGGATGGAAGGGAAAGCTTTGGGCCATGCTATTAGTTAATGATAGGTCCTTATTCCTACTCAAACTCTTGTGTAACAGTGCTTTGTCTTCTAATTAAATCTCATGGTGCTGACTGAAACACATTTGTAAGGACAGCTTCAATATTACAAAGTAAGAAAATATTACTGCAAAACAACAGAAACAAATCCCCCCCTACCTTTCTCCAGATTTAATTCTAGGAATGAACTTATTTCTAAACTGTAAATGAAATTATTTCATGGGAACCAACTGGGGCTAGCTGAGCCTATTTCCTGAAGGGAACTTTTACAGGATGGCAGATCACTCAATTTCTAGAAGCAAGATGGGAACCTGGGTCTCACAGGACTTTCCTGTTTTCCTCCCTTCTCTGATGAATATATGGCTCTTCTTTCTCTTTCAAAAACATTAAACAAAATCTTTAGCAGGGTGCTGGTGGATTACACCTGCAATCCTAGCTACTCAGAAAAGTGAGATATGAGAATTGCTGCTCAAAGCCAGCCAGGGCAAGAATATCTGTGAGACTCTTATCACCAGTTAACCACAAAAAGCCAAAAGTGGAGCTGTAGTTCAAGTGATAGAGCACTAGCCCAAGTATTAGCACAAGAAAATTATCTTTTGAAGTAGTTGCTCAAAGTGTTAACAAGTCAACATGTTCCTTTCTTCATATGAGCTTTTCAACTTCAGTATTTAGGGATGAAAGAATATATGTTCTCTATTTTGTAATATTACTTTTATTTTTAATAACATGCCATCCCTTATTCTGAGATACAGAATTATTATTTTTTAGCTTGAAAGCCTTGCATAGAAGCCAATAAATGTCAATAGTTAAAAAATAAAGTATAACTTGGAGTGCAGTTCATACGTAAAAGATTAAATTAACATGGCTAGGTGTTAACTATTGCTCAGTGAAGGATAAAAATATTAACTATTTTCATTTTTCAATAACCTCAAGATTTAATGCAAAGGTATTTTTGTTATCAAAGTCATGATACCTATTATTTTGGGGAGGAAAGGAAGGATTATTGAACTAGGGAAGAAAGTACATGTATGATCTATTATATTTAGGGACAACCCTAAGTTGAATTATACATATATATATATATTAATTGTGTTTATTTTTTTCTTATGCTTTTTTCAGGTATCTTTTAAAAAGCTGGTATGGAAGGTAAATGATTTTTGTTTGCTTTATGGCTGTGACTGAGGCATAAACTCAAGGTCTACAAACTCTTATTCAGCTTTTCCTCTCAGGGTAGTCATTCTATTCTTTGAACCACACATCCACTTCTGGCTTTTTGCTAGTTAATTGGATAGAAGAGTCTCACAGACTTCTACCTAGGTTGACTTTGAAAAATGACTGTCAGATTTCAGTCTCCTGAGTTGTTAGGATTACAGGTATTAGCCATTGATGCCCAATTAGGGAAGTAACTAATTTGAAAATAGAATTTCAAATCTTTTAAATATGAAATTCAATAATGCTATTGTACTCAAGTCCAATACTTCACAGTCTTATCAGTTTCATTCTCAAGCTACTGAAGAAATTTAATAATAATATGTTTGTTTAAAAAGTTATTTTCACCTTGCTCATCCCTTTCATTCACTTTGGCATTAAGTAGTTGAAAGCCTGAATCTCACTTCTATAACTTTCAGGTCATTTTTACAGTTTTCTTTCTTATGAAAACAGAGTGCCATCATACACAACTCTAGGGATTATGATAAAAATGGAATAAGTCAGGAAATGTAAAATCTTTTCCTACAGTATCTAGTGCATAGTGAGTTTTCAAATAATATCAGATGTTCTTTCTGTATCCTTCAACTTTTCATCTCTATTTGACATTTTGACTTCCAAAGAAAGAAAAAAGGAAAGAAAGGAATGTTAGGTATGAGGGGCATAAATAATTGTGTGAATGTGATGAAGAATTTTTATTACTAACAAAAGCTGATGCTAACTCCAAAAATGGTATCCTTTTGCATCGGATACTTCTAATTTTTCATCAAATATCACGTGATCTTATTAAAGCACAGGCTCTATATAATTTCTTTTTGGTTTTGCCACTCTGAATAGAATCTTCACATATGAAACGTGCCTATTTGAGGACTTCTTTTTACCTGTTATTTTCTTCAAGATAAATATTTAAAATATCACCATTAAGTAGTTGTACAAAGGTGTTGCCAACAAACAAATTCATGAATACAATATATCTTGGGGTTGAAGGTATGGCTAGGGCCATAGGCAGACAATGGCTGAAAGTAAGTACTAAATATAGAGTTCAGTTTAATTACAAGTTTTAGACAAGACAAAGAAAGAAAGGAATGAAAGAAAGGAAAGAAAGAAAAGAAAGAAAGAAAGAAGGGAGGGAGGAAGGAAGACAAATATTTTTGTAAAATCACTATTGGTAGTAGATGCGATTTGTGTGCTTAAATATTTTCTATGTTCCTTAGTTACAGCATGGCATAATGGTAATTTCTAAAAATCAAAGGAGTTGGGTTCTATTCATCTGTAAAAGCTAACAGAGTAACCTATTAAGTGTCTGTCATTCTTTGATTCTAGTTTTCCAGTTCTAGGTGGGTTAGACAATCCCTTAAATCTGAAAATCCTTAATAGTTCTTGATAGCATAATTCACACATATATATAGTAATCTCATAATAAATTAAGCAGCCTTACCTTCACCAGGAACTGCTGACCATGTAACTATGTCTTTTTGGAAAACTATCTACACACTTGTGGCTTCTGAACTTTGGACCTGGACTTTGGCACTATCCTTGTCTTTGACTGTCAAGGGAACCAGATTTGTCACAGAGATCAAAGAGGGCAAAAGAAGAACTTGGTAGAAATACTTCTCCTTACATTTCTTCTTGACATGGGAGTGAAAATGATTATGTCATTTTTTGTAGTCTAGAATTTTTTTAAAAGTCAGCAGCAAAGAACACTACACAGAGAGTGATATATAGATATATACACACACACACACATATATAATGGATATATGGAGAGAGAGAGAGAGAGAGAGAGAGAGAGAGAGAGAGAGAGAGAGAGAGAGAGAGAGAGAGAGAGAAGCTCTAAATAGAAACAACCCAAGAATCCAAGGACCATATTTTGTATCCTGGGGGAAAACTGAAATACTGGAGGGAGGAGGTAAGGAAGAAAAAGTCACAGCACTCCTCCGATATTTTTATCCAGGTGGAATTTGAATTGGAAGCACAAGCATAAACCTAAGGAGACCACGGAAGGGGAAGAGCAGCCTGCCTCGAGTGGGCCTCTGTGTGGGATTTACATGCTGACACTAATTGTGTTTTATTGCATGGATGCTTCCCCAGATCCTCCTCTGCTCCCCTGTCCTGGGCCTCTGCAGCTGTGCTTGTCAGTTCCCCAAACTGTTCCATCTCCACCTCCTCAGGGCACCATCCCGCTGTGCTGTGCTCCCGGACTGGGTAGTTACCTTGGGTGATTGTCGGGACCATTGTCAGGGTGAAAAAGTATACAGTTATTCTCCACTCTTCCCCCCAGTTATTAACATCGGAATTTTACAACTCAAACATCCTGACTAGGGCCAAGTAAATGCCTTTCAAAATCTTTTCGAGGTGGGGGAAAGGTAGGTTTATTTTAAATCCCCTCTTCTCTCCTTCCCACCCCGATCCCTTAGACAAAAGAGGAACACAGGCCGTGTTCCTTTGCGTAGGAGCGCTGTGGAAAGCTCTGGATCTAGTCTCTGGCTGAAGCTGGGAGCACTGGCTTGCTGACAGTAACGCTCACAGGCTGAGATGCTGAGGAATCTGCTCAGATGACATCCAGACACCACCACCCGGGAGGGAGAAGACCACCTCACAACCAAGCCAGGAACAACTCCAAAGCACCATTTCCTCCACAACAAACAACAACAAACAACAACAATGGTACCTGCAGGTACTGGCAGGAACGTTCTTGTTGACACGACTCCGACTTGATCATGGCTTGGTCCAAGTTCACCGAGGCTTTCTGGTAAACCTCCCGGGCTCGGCTGACGGTGAGCGTGGAGGACCAGGCGCTCTTCTTCAGGAGTGGGGCGTCCAGCGTGACGGGCAGGTTGGCACAAGTGGAGCACTTGACGTCGTTGTTACTCCGGGAGGCCTTTACCGCCTGTTCGCTGATGGTGTTGTAGGCCTCGGTGAAGTACTGGGAGGCCGAGCGGTCGGGGCAGCGGCCCATGGTCATCACGCCCGAAGGCGCGTGGTAGACGCACATGTCGCCGTCGAGGTTGTCGTCGGAGCTCCACCAGCCCGGCGAGGTCGGGGCGGTGCTGGAGGCGCTGGATCGGGCCTTGGGCTCGGCGCGGCGCTCTTTGCTTTTGCTGCGCTTGCCGTAGCGGAGCGCGTGCGCCTCGTCGGGGCTGGCCTTGCCCCCGTTCACGCTGCCCTTGGACGGCCCCTCCAGGGAGTGCGACTTGGTGAAGAGCTTCTGCACCGAGTGCACCAGGTGCCGGATGCGGCCAGGGCTGTCGCTGCGGTGCTCCAGGGCCGTGCGCTTGTACTGCAGGGTGTGGTAGCCATCCCTGGCCAGGGGCAGCTGCCTCTCGAACTGGTCCAGCAGGTTGGCGGGGAGGCGGTTGGCCTTGGTGGCCAGAGGGCGCGGCACCAGGGCGCACTCGTCCTTCAGCTCCTGCTGGGACGTGTAGTGCCGGCGGGGGAAGGTGCAGGTGGCCAGAGGGTCACTGAAGGGTCCCCCGCACTCGGCCTGGAAGGAGTTCCGCTGGGTGTAGTAAGGGTGGTCGGCCGGATGGTGGTCCACCGGGCTCAGCAGGTAGGGTTTGCGATCCGAGGGATGGGACAGCGAGTCACAGGCCGACTCGCACGCGATCCCGTGGTGATGGCTGCGGCTGCCCGATAAGCCTTTCATTGCTGTCCGGAAGCAACCGCCCGGGGCATGGGCAAGCCCTGGCTAAGTTCCCGACCCGATCCGGGCAAAGACCTGAAGGGAGGAAGCACAAGAGCAAGGAAAGGTGTTAGGACGACCATGGGCCGCGCATGGCGCTCTCTGAGGGCCCCGACTGCGGGCCGGGGTGCTGCTTTGGGGGTGGAAGCACAGGTATGGAGGCACAGGTATGGAGGCACAAATATGACAGCACACGTATGGAGGCACAGGTCTGGGTATCTCTACAACCGGCCTCAACACACTGCTGGCGATGCTTCGTCACAGGCATGTAGGGAGAAGCTTCCTTCCCTGGCTGAAACTTGGAGAAGCCAGGGGGTACAAGCTAGTAAATCAGGGATGCAAAACTGTAAAATGCTACATGGTCTTTTCGGTGTTGTAACCTTTTCTTTTTGAGATAGGATCTTGCTGGCCTCAAAGCAGACAGGGTGTCAGACAGTGAGTCTTCCATTACTCCAGTAACCCCATGCATCCTTACCTAGCATCTCTGGGTTTATTTTGTAACCATATGTTAATCCTAGAGAGAAGATATTCAGTTCCTCTGGGAAGCCTTTGCCGGGCCCCTGGCAGAGAGGATTGGCTCCCTTCTTAAATCTTTATGGGATCTGAGGCTCACAGTCCCCCAATCAGCACAGTTGTTTGCATCTGTCTCTTTCAGGTTCCTTGTAGCCTGGCTTACCTCTTGGTCACTTTTGCATCTCTCTACCTAGCACATGCCAGTTTTTTAAACACAAAGAAGTACTCCATAACTTGAAATTAAAAAAAAAAAAGGAGGAAAAAAAAAACCTTAAGAAGGCCAAAAAGAAGCTAATGGCACCTCAGTTTATTTTATTTTTATTTTTGGTCGGTTGTGGGGCTTGAACTCTAGGCCTGGGCACTGTCCCCAAGCTCCTCAGCTCAAGGCTAGGGCCATACCACTTGAGCCACAGTGCCACTTCTGGTTTTCTAGTGGTTAATTAGAGATGAGAGTCTCATGGATTTTTGTGCTTGGGCTGGCTTTGAATGGTGATTCTCAGATCTTAGCCTCTTGAATAGCTCGAATTACAGGGATGAGCCAGAATTGAAACGAGTATGGTATAGCCAGTAAGTCTAAGATGTAGTATTTTTAAAAACATTTTTTGAAGGTCAAGTATGTCCTCTAACAGATCAAATGACAAACAAGTAAGTTTAAATTGGCTACTCTGAGCATCATACCATGTCTTCTTTGTTGATATGATTTGGACCTCTGAAAGCAGTGTGTTGAAGGTCTCCTTGGCAGCCAGTGCTGCTATAGGGAGGTAAGGGATGGGCTTCAGTTATGGACATTGGGGACTGACTCTTCTCTTTTTGCTCTAGTTACTTCCTGGCTTCCCCCAGATGATCAGATTTCTTTCACCACATACCACTGTCCATCATGGACCCAAAGCAACAGGCCCAGATCATGAGCCAAAATCAATCCTTTCTGTGATCATCTTGCTTTTGTTTCAGCTTTTTTTGTCACAGCAACAGAAAGCTAACACTCTGGCTTAAGATTTCTGGCTAAATAGTTATAAGCCATCAGAAAACTGATGAAAGAAAGGCGTCTGTAAAGTTCTTGAAGCTGTGATAGAAACTGTTGGCCTAAGTTTTAGCTCAGCCTAAGGAGATAACTGCTTTGTAGAACCAGAGAGTAGAAACTCATGATGAGTTCATGTCTACACTAGAGTCTTCCCCAAACTTTGATAATTAAGCTACAGTTTCAACAGCTCTGAATATTTTCTTTTGATTCCAACACAGTGTGTTGTATAGGAGCTGAACAAGGTCCTACTGAAGCTTCCTATAATGCAATGACTGTCATACTAGGAGTTCTTCTGCAGAGCCAAATCACAGATAGCATTTTAGATACTGAAAGAGGGAGAGAGAAATTGCCATTGGACATACAAAATAAAATACAATTACCCGTATTTGGCCTCACGGATAGACGGGGAGGTCCTGTAAGACTCCAGGATTTAACTTTCTTATGTTAAGTACTGCATGTGCAGCTCATGACAGTGTTGATAATCTCATATCCTGGGGTGCTTGTTTCTTCCTTGTGTCTCTTCCTTTTTAGACAATTAGTTCAAGACAGCTGATGGAAAGTTTTAACCATTGTAGTCTTTTGCAATTTGTTAGCTTACTAAATTATGAGGGAAGGACTCTTTTCTCCTGA
Organism: Megascapheus bottae; assembly: GCF_031878675.1. Classification (NCBI taxonomy): domain Eukaryota; kingdom Metazoa; phylum Chordata; class Mammalia; order Rodentia; family Geomyidae; genus Megascapheus; species Megascapheus bottae. The sequence goes on from NC_143527.1 coordinate 40,405,658, forward strand.
CTAGTTTCTAGTAAAGTGTCATCTCACCTGCTGTTGGAAATATAGAAAAATGTATATCAGTGATTTAATGCACTAATGCAGTATTTCCCACCCTCGTACATTCTGTGCTTAAAGCAGCATCTTGGGAGGGAAATGGGTACCAAGACATGTGAAAGGGTATCAATGTATGTGAATTAATGCACCTTCTATCTGGCAAATATCATGTAACCCTTTTACTAATTACAATAAAAAAAATTAAAAAAAAAGCAGCATCTTCTTAGTACACCTATAACTATGTGGCCACCTGAGGAAGGGTCAGAACCAAGGGAGGATGCTCAAGACTTGTGGGAAGGCATTTTACAGGCGTACTAGGGGATGGTAGTTTTCAGACTGACGGAGGAGGTACACAGGTGGATGAATTTGTTACCCATTGATTTCTGATTGTCCACATCTTGGATAGCACCAAATTCTTGTGAATTTTTTTACCTGCCTTGAAATTCAACTCTGAAGAAGTGTTATTTTCTTTGCCCAATTGCTAAAGGATGCCTATATAGTGGATAATGTACACCTTCTATGGATGAGGAGAGAAAGGGTTAGATATTAAAAGGGACAGAGGGTCTTGGGATTCATGATACTTGTAAATCAGGAAAAGTTTATTTTTTAAAAAAATTCTCACTGAAGAGGTACTAATGAAAAAAGAAAATCTGGGGCAGTTTTCTGAGAAGTTATGATCCTAAGACCTGGAGTTATGAGAGTTAAATACAGGCTATCAGCAAAACCATGGGAAAATGAATAGAAAAAGGAATGAAAAAAATCTGTCTCCATAAGTCAGGACCCATTGAAGGCATTATTTTTCTTGTCAAATAAAAGCAAATAAACAAAACCAATAACTATAAATAATACAACAATAAACCAATAATACAGATCTACTGTAGATCTGTATTCATATAAGTCTTATAATTGTGCAGAAGAGAATCTCAACATAAAAATTACCATGTGGCTGGTATCCTTAATATGTGGCTATTAAATCCAAAGAGTACAAGAGCAAGGACTCAATAACTGCATACCCAAAGCTATGGACATGGTAATGGAAATATAAACATAACTATATAGACATAAAAACCTATGACTCTATAGACATAATGTTTTATTTCATAAATTAATGTTTCTATGACATATAAACCCTTAGCCCAATTGTGATTAAGTTCTAAATACTAAGTCCCAGTGATTGTAAATAGAGATTCCCTCCTAGAACACTTGTATGTTAAACTTGTCATTTAAAATATGATGTAAAAATCAACATTAATAAATTCTTAAAAAAAATACCATGTGGCCTGGTGCAGTGGCTCATGCCTGTAATCCTAGCTACTCAGGAGGCTGAGATCTGATGATCAAGGTTAAAAGCCAGCCAGGGCACAAAAGGACATGAGATTCTTATCTCCAATTAATCCCTAGAATATGGGAAGTGGGGCTTGGCTCAAGGATAGGGTGGTAGCATGGAGCTGAAGAGCTCAGAGACAGACAGTGCCCAGGCTGAGTTCAAGCCCCACAGCCCACAAAAAAGAAAAAATTGCATGTGGCTGGATGCCAGTGGCTCATACCTGTAATCTTCGCTACTCAGAAGGCTGAGATCTGAGGATCTCAGTTCAAAGTCAGCCTGGGCACAAAAATCCATAAGACTTTAATCTCCAATTAGCCACCAGAAAACTGGAAGTGGTGCTGTGGTTCAAGTGGTGTAGTGCTAGCCTTGAGCTGAAGGGCTCAGGGACAGTGCCCAGGCCCAGAGTTCAATACTTGTTTTTTTTTTTTTTTGTGGGCATTGTTTTATTCGAGGTGATCTTACCTGAGATTAAGCAGAGCATATAAAGAGTCATTTTAAGGCCAATAATGATGAAGTAAGGTAAATGATGTAACTAACAATTTATTTCTATAAATTAAATACGTAAGTCTGATATTTACTAAAACTTAAATGTGGTATCTTTAGTGTGGTGGCAAACATTTATATTTTCTTAGAGGGTAACAGAGTGAATCAAAATAAGTTATCTTGCCTTCTTTAGTTGATATTTCGAAAGGGATCTATAGATTTTGATTATTTTCTTTATGATGTGGGTATATGATATAATAATAGCAAAAAGATCATGCATGTTTATAAATGCTAACTTTATTTGTTTGGTTAAGACAAATGACTTTGTGGTCTGGCCTGTTCCATAGAGGATTTTTCTTACAGTCTCTTTAAACTTCTTGCCATTTTTAAAGGAAAACAGATCACTGTGTGATGATAAAAATATAGCAGCAATTTGGCTACTTCCTGATGAGCAGGGGAGATGACTGAAGTCCGTATGTCATTGATAATGGCTAGACAATTGTTACTGAGACCTCCTGTGAAGGTCTTAATTTTTATTTTCTCTGATGCTTCATTTTCCTCTCGCCTTACTCTTAAATTCCCTTTCTGGCACATTTTTTTTCCACCACATCTGGCTTTTCTCTCCTAATGAACTAATGCTTATAAGTGGCATCCAAGAGTACCACAGGCTCTCCTGTGACCTATACCTTCAGTACAAAGCATTAGCGGAACCTCTCCTGGGAGCATGGCCTAGAGTTTGCTGCTGCAAGGATGGCCAAGTGCAAATAGCAAATCCCTGCTAGTCAGAGGGTTTATGGTGTTCTAAGAAAAATGACCTAGCTAAGAGAAAGGAGCAATGATGATTCTCCTTATTTTGCGCATTCTCAAAGAAGGAAGTTGCTAGTCCCTGAATTAGATTTCAATTGGCTGCAGCAATTTCTCAAAATAGAAATAGAAATTGCCCTTTTTGCCTTGATCTCTGAGCAAAGATGTAGAGTGTGGTCAACATGCCTTCATAACGGTTTCCATGACTACAGTGCTTACCTCTCTCTTGTTTTTTCTTGCTCACTATGACTTCAGGTTTAGGCTTTGTTGTTTTAGGTTCAATTTCCCTACCAGGTCATATGTCCTAATGCTTGGTTTGGAGAATTTGTTGAGTCTATGGGTGACTGTGAGCTGAGCTTACAGTGGGTGATGATGTATGCTCTATTTTCTAGAAGCTCCACACCTGGAGCAGGAGATTGCTGCACCAATGATGACTAAAGCAAAAATGATGAAACATTGTAAAGGAAATGCTCAGTGTAGGTAATTTATTACACCCAAGGAAACAAACAAACAATCCACACATTCGAAGATGCTGACAGGGGAAAATAGCTTTGTCAAGTTAGCAAGTCCTTATTTCATTTTGATTTCTGTGCATGCCTTTATTTAGAGTTGCTGTCCTTGATTTTTCTTTTACATGTGGCTGAAAACCCTTCCCTGAGGCTGAAGGAAAACCTTCCAGTTAGTGAAGACTGATGGGTAAGCAATCATATTCTGTTTTGCAAAGAACAATATGGTAATCCATTGTTCAGAAGAACAGAAAGCTTGTGTTCTAGTTGGGGAAGACAGCAAAAAGAGGAAATTTCTATGACTCTTTTCCAGGTCAGTTCACCTTTTAGCTTCCCTCCATCTACCTGACAATGAGTTGAGCTATCACACATAATTGAAAAGAATACAGGATTTTTATGTAAACCAGGTGCCAGCGGCTCATTCTTGTAATCCCAGATACTCAAGAGAAAGGACTGCAGTTTGAGGCTAGCCCAGGACAAAAGTTTGCAAGATCCCATCTCAACCAATAGCTGGATGTGGTGACACAAGCCTGTCACCCATCGACATGAGAGGCAGAGATCCAGAATATAATGATTCTAAGCCAGTTTTGGCATAAAAAGTTTACAAGACACTATCTCAAGAAAAATCTGGGTATGGTAGCATGTATCTGTTCTACCAGTGGAGGAAAGCATTAATGGGAGGATCATAGGCGGTATGGCTTAAGCCATAGAGTGCCTGCCTAGTAAGTCCAAAGCCCTTAGTTAATCCTCAATAGTATGAAAAACTAAAATTCAAAAAACCCCCAACCCCCCAAAGTGCCACACAGTCCCTTACTTATCAACTTCTGAGTACAATGCATCTTGATCAATGTCTAGGTGACTAATTCTGAGCAATGGAATATAACTATATAAACCTGGAAGAGATCTTTAAAGCAAAGAATATTCTGTCTTTATCATTGACTGCAATGCAGATCTGAGAGCTGTGTGAGCAGTGGTCTCATGCCATGAAAAGGAAGTTTTGTTTGGGGCTTGGAGAAATATAAACGTGCTGGTGTTTTTAGAGTGTCACATTCTGAAATAGGTACCTGTGAATTTGGTCAATGTCAGAGAAAACAGGGTCTGACTTTTCTTATACCATTGTTATATTGTTTTCCTGACACTTGCATCCATATCTCATTGCTAAGAAAGATGGACAGCCAGGGCCTAATCCTGACACCCTGTAGTAAGCCACACTGGGATGCAGCACTAGTTCTTTCAGGAGGTAGTACTCCATTGGAGCAATGAAACAAGGCAGTGGCAAGACAGTGTGTTTACTAAGGACTTCTGCAAATGTTATCGAAGGATAGATTCAAGGTAGGCAGGAGCAGGAAGGTCTGAAAACAGCAAATTACTTCTTGCTGATGCAATTTCGGAGAGAAGACCACAAACAGGAGGAAGGAAAAGCACCTCAATGACAGCCATCAATGACCTGGCCAGTAAGTCAGTGCCCCTCACTCAGGCCCCTAAAAACACAGGGATTTTGTTGTTGTTGTTTACCACATGACACTTTGCCTAGAGAGTACAAAATAGTCTGCAACAAAGATGCAATCTCCCTACCCCATCCTTGCAATAAAACCCAAGTCTATGGAGATTGAAAGTGACCAACTATGAAAGTACCCAATACAGTGAGGATTTAGTTCCTAGATCTAAGGAATGGTTTTCATGGGTGTATGACCAGAAAGTGAAGCCAGATACATTTCATGGTGAATTTAAACAGAAAACATAACCAAAGTGAAAGTATGAGTTACTATTGCCCAAAGGCAGCTTTCTTTTATGATCTTCAGAATCAGACTGGCAATGGAAAATCAAATGCCATTTTTTTTTTGCCAGTCCTGGGCTTGAGCTCAGGGCCTGAGCACTGTCCTTGGACTTTCTTAAGGCTAGAGCTCTACCACTTGAGCCTCAGCACCACTTCTGGCTTTTTTCTATGTATGTGGTACTGAGGAATTGAACCCGGGTCTTCGTGCATGCTAGGCAAGCACTCTACCACTAGGCCAAACTCCCAGCCCTCAAATGCCATTTTTGGTCACTCTTTTGGGCTTCCCTAGTTAGAGATGTTTATGAAATGAGTTAAAAAATAAAAATTCATAGGAATTGTCAGCATAAGCCAGCTTCAAGGACAGCACTTACTAAAAACTTATCAGAGACTCCTCAGGCAAACAGTAAATTTATTAGAAAACCTCTAGGCAAGCAGTACTGGGAAAGAAGGTCACGCCAAGGTTATGTGGTCAAATAGCAAAAAACAAGTGTTTAGTTCTTCTTCCATGTCCTGCTTGCTGGCTTGCTTGCGAGTGCACACCAGTTTTGACTTTTACAATGATAGGTTCATTTGTATGGTTGCTGTACAGCCATCCGCCATCTGGAATTGGGATGATAAGTGGCGTAAAATGATTGGCCACCTGCGTGTGGCTATGTGTGGGTTTTGCCTTTATAAACACCTCCACTTTTTGAATTTGGGGCTACTCACTCCTGAGTTGAGTTAGCTCAATAAACTTGAGTGAGCTCAATAAACTTCAGACTTTGTACCATCCGTCAGAGTTCGTGACTTTACTGGGGTCCCAACCCACTTCATTCATCTGTTGTTACTATGGGATGCATGCGACTCTCAAGGGTTTACCTGTGTGGATCCTGGTTCCCAGGCTGATGGTATGGAGAGGTGAAGAGAAATGAACGAGGTAGAACCTGCTAGAAAGATGCTACACTGGCCCCTCCCTCTCCTGTCAGTCCACGTCTCACATGAGCTCCTGTCTTTGTGGTTCTATTGATCTAACGAAATGTAGATAAGGGACCCTCAGCAGCCCAACTTTGTGCTCCTTAAATTTTCATACTCCCGGGGCCGGGAGTTTGGCCTAGTGGTAGAGTGCTTGCTTAGCAGGCACAAAGGCCCAGGTTTGATTCCTCAGTACCACATACATAGAAAAAAGCCGGAGTGGTGCTGAGGCTTAAGTGGTAGAGCTCTAGCCTTGAGAAAATCCAAGGACAGTGCTCAGGCCCTGAGCTCAAGCCCAGGATTGGCAAAAAAAAATTTTTTTTCATATTCCCAAACCAGAAGCTAAATAACTCTCTTTTCTTTCTACATAGCCCACCTCAGGGATTTCCTTCTAGTAAAGAAACAAAACAAACAAAAACCAACAACAGCAAAAAAAAAAAAAAGACTACCATAGTTGGCATACTTAAAAACATAAAAATACAGAACACCTTTGAAAAAGCCAAATCTGAAATGCATCACTTACATTATTCAAAGGACAATGATAAGCTATTTTATAGATGCACAATGTATTTCAGCTTTTTATTAACACTAATTGCTATCCTAATCACCTGCAGTTTGACTTTATTTGTGACTACCTCCTTCAATCAGCTTGCTCCTACAAATAAATGCCTGATTTCCTTCTCAAAAGATAGGGTATTGTGTAACAAAACAAAACAACAACTCAAAAGCTTCTCCAATTTGGTCACAGTTGGTAGGACAATTACAATCACAGTTGTCTCCATACAAAGCTTTAAAAAGGTAGCTTTGTAACAGCTTTTGAAAATAAAACGGTGGCTAATGGCTCCTTGAAAAATGGCTAAGGGGTCATCATCATTATTGGCATAGACTTATTGCTGCTTGAGCAATGTCATAGGATTTTGGAAATGTCAAAGGACTTAGGAAAGAATTTTACATGGAGAAAAACAAAGTAGCCCATTGTAGACTATCTAACGTTGTTTTGGATTTATGTACGTTACTGTCTTGATCCTGGGGGACACTGAGGGTAGGGTGTTCCCTGTAGCAAGCAGTCAGAAAATAGAACATGGTCAATAATATGTTTCCAGAGGCCCTGGGGCTAGGGGGTAACTTTATCTTTTGGAGAAACAACTGATCTCTCCAGAATAGTCACAGAGAAATGCTAAACCCATCAGTACCTACCTACAAAACAAGAGAGAAAAACTTGCAAGCTATAAATTTGTTGGACCATGGTAAAACAAATCTGTTTCTCAGATATGGGTGGCCATGAGAGAAAGTGGAAAAGCACAGAAAAAAAAAGTATCAAAACAACACACAACCATGAAACTTGGGAAGAAGCAGTGAAGATAGCCTCTGATGAAAACTGAGTCTTTTTTTTTAAATAATTTTTTTACTTCATCTTTCAGAACTGATTGATGAGTCCTGTGAATGTGTTCTGGCATATTCCACACACACACACGCACACACACACACACACACACACACACACACACACGTGTACAACTGGATCAAATTTTCTTGTATAAATGTCCTTATTATTTTAAGTACAGTTGCTTTTCTTATCATGTTAGCTATACCAATGGACTTTCCTCAGTGCTAAGGCCTAGAGTGAGGTCCTTTGGTGGTAGTTTTTCAGCTGACCACCTGCTTTGGTGACTTTTCTTTACACCCACAGCACCTTCTAAGAACATCTTGGCTGAGTTTGTTAAAGGCAGTCACCACATTTTCTGAGTGGATTGAGCAGGATTCAGAAGCCAAATGTGAAGAACCTTTACTGAGCTCCTCCAGATACCAACTCTGGGAGATAGAAAGGAAATATCCCTGGGCTCTGAGGAGTCCAGGCAAGGTCAAGTGGAAGTGTCTACACTAGCACCATAGGAAGTCAGAGCCACTTGCTTTGAAAACTACATGGCAGCAGGGACCAAGGACTCAGCAGAGGGAGTATAAAAATAGAAAGAGGAATTAATCCAGAATCCATGCAGCTCCAAGGAAAGAAACAGAGACAATATGCCCAATAATCCCAATAATTCTCCAGGTCTAGTTAGGTCAGTTTCCTTGCCTGGAGTGGCTGAAATCTTGTCACAATTTTGTGGCTGATTCATGGCCCACAAAAGCTTGAAGTCAAGGAGATCTTTTCTTTCTTTCTTTCTTTCTTTCTTTCTTTCTTTCTTTCTTTCTTTCTTTCTTCTCTTTTTTCTTTCTTTCTGTCTTTCTTTTCCTTCCCTCCCTCTCTCCTTCCCTCCCTCCCTCCCTCCCTCCCTCCCTCCCTTCCTTCCTTCCTTCCTTCCTTCCCTCCTTCCTTCCTTCCATCTTTCCTGCCAGTCATGGGCTTGAGCTCAGAGCCTGAGCACTGTCCTTGGGCTTTCTCAAGGGTAGAGTTCTATCACTTGAGCCACAGCACCACTTCTGGCTTTTTCCATGTATGTGGCAGCGAGGAAAAGAACCTGGGTCTTCATGCATGCTAGGCAAGCACTCTACCACTAGGCTGAATTCCCTTCCCAAGGAGATCCTTCTTTCTATAAGTGGCTGTCAGCTTGCTAGAACTACCACCAATGTTGTCTATGTCCAAATGTGGCCAAATGCAAGTTTCAGAAGTAGACTTATCTGAAATGGCTAAGAGGTCCTCAAATGGCTTTAGGATAGCTTAGGTGTTTATTGGCTCTAACAAATCATGCATAGTCATTCAGATTTTACATTGACTTTCTCAGAAGTCTCATCAGTGCTCACCTCTGTGAGAAGCAGCCACGTACCAGAGGAGGCAAGGAGAAGGGCAGAGTATGTAAGAGGCCATTTTTAGCATTTTATTTTTTGTCCATCATGGGTCTTGAACTCAGGGCTTTGGTGTTGTCCCTGAGCCTCTATGTGCTCAAGGCTGGCACTCTACCACTTGAGCCACAGAGCCACTTCTGGTTTTCTGGTGGTTAATTTGAGAGAAGAGTCTCACAGACTTTCCTGTCTGGGTTGGCTTTGAATCCCATCCTCAGATCTCAGCCTACTGAGTACCTGGCTCATGTTCAGCATCTTTAAGATGAGCTTGGCCTCTGCAAGTTTGCTCTTAGCAGGAGTTTGATTTCCAGTCCCTCAAGCACTGCTTGCTCCTTTGTTTCACTTCCATCTCCACATTATTTTTTAAATGCCTTATTTTCTAATAATCACATATCAAACAATACAACTTTTTATTTTGATACCAGTCTTTCTTCTCCTGAAGATTTCTATCCTCATCCTTACATTTTAAACAAATTCTTTTTTTCACTAAGTTTCCTAATAAATGTACTTGTGGCAGAGAATAATATTGTTTCTGGATTAAAATCCTTGGGCTAACATTTTAGCAGTGTTAGTTTGTGACATGTCTGCCAACACAGTCTTTCAATGTACTGGCATGAGGTCAACTCAACTCAAATCAATATATATATGATGGTAATTCATTGGTTATTTGTTGTGTAATTATTTGTTGGGCACTGTACAAGAAACTGAGAAATTTTAATACTGTCTTCGTACCTTCCTATTACCCATGTTTTTTTTCCATTCCCATACTTCCTCTGTCCTTGCTGTCTGCTAGCTTTCTTTGTAGCTTCTTCTGATTGCTGGTTCCTCCACTCACTCTTCCATCTTCTCTAGTCCTGTCAGCCAAGGACACAGGGTGTGTCAGGCCTTCTTGTGGTAGAGCACCCTAGCTTCCTTGTCCTGTGATGTTTGTGCCTCACCCTTTGTGAAAAATATAAATCAGACTGATGCTACTGTCTTTTTAATCCTTTAAACTTAGAGGCTTCCCAGTGTCCACTCACCTCTGTTCCCAAAGGTGATTAGGAAAAATGATTTGGCTATAGCTATTCCAGGCTCTTGAATCCATTCATTATTTCCCCATCTGGGAGGAGCTTGTAGGAAAGTAATGGCATAACCAAGAAACACTAAGTGCATGAACAATGTTGATCCCTTTAGTAATCATTATCTAATAAGCATTTCTGAGTACCAGTTACTATATACATATATATATGGAAATATCCATATATATTTACAGTGATATATATATATAGTGATATATCACTGTAAATAGCTTAAAGTACATAATATTATATTCCATTCCCAAACAGTGCTATATGGCAGGGACTATACTGGTTCTGGAAATTTATTTTTCAGGACCTTCAGATGCCAGAAAATTTAGTGCTGAAACTAGTGCATGACATGTTCTCTCTCCTATCTATAATATCTATAATATATTATAAATAATATATATTATAGCATATCTATACGATATACCTATATAATATATCTCTATTCAATATATCTATATCTAGAAATAAATCTATCTACATATCATACATATGTTTAAAGCTTGTGAATTACAGACAATAAGTGACTAACAATAAATTACTATTGATATTAGTGACGTTGGCATATGATGTTTTTCTTTCCTTATTAACTCAAGAATGTTTACCTTTTCTCCCTGACATAAATGAATTGCTAGTTCTTGCATTATGGGGGCTCCTATAAAAGGCATAAAATAAGAGTTACTGAAACACATGTACTGTGATCTCTTGAAGGTTAATCTGACCATTGCAATGGCTACTGGGTGATCGATATAGTGTATACAGCAAGGATACACTATGAAAAGAATGGTTTACCTTTTGGGTGAGACACACCAGGGATACCAAGAGAATTAATTTGCTCAAGCAACATACAACTTAAAACTTGTCCACTATTTTGTAAATTTTCCACTTAGTATGTTCACGCCAGCATGGACTAAAAGTAACTAAAACTGGGAAAATGAAACTGTGTGTAAGGGTTGCTATTGATTTCTCTGGAACAGGAAACAGGTTTTAATTCAATGATTTATCTGAGATCAGATGATTAGTAACTCTTGAATGTCACTATTCTTGTCCCTTCTATACCTCTTCACATATTCTTCCATCAGGTCAACAGTGATTTATGTGATCTTCCTTTATCCCATTCTGTGCTCTACGACATAGCCTACAACCTTTAATATAATTCTAAGCTAGGAACTTTGTGGTGTGAGATGGAGATGTATCCTCCAGGCAGCCTTGTCCCATTCCTGCATTACTTGTCTTACTCTTTCATTGCTATCTCCATTCCCTCCCAAGATGCCCTGCTCTCCAGTGCTTCTGCGTTTCATACCTCAGGAAGACTTCCATTCTCTGCATAAATTCTTAATCCTTCTTCAAAAGTAGGTACAAAGATAGCCTCCTCTTAAAATATACCCTGGCTGAAGGAAACATGGAAATGATAGGCCTTACCTACTATGATCTAGTTGAAAAAAATAAATCACAGAAACGAAAACAGAATGACACAAGTTAGAATCGAATCAAGCACTGGATTGCATCATACATGATGCATATGTACTATATCAAATAACAAGCTTTAGGGGGAAAATGTCTAGAAGAGGCCAAAGCTAAGGGAGACTAACACATCTCAATGTAGCAAGTTCAGAGAGGCCTTAGAAGCACATAGATCTATGATGAGGTTTTCATGACCATGTGTGATGCCTGTTCTGTATTTTATTCGAATCTAAGCACTACATCCTTTCTTTGGATTTTTCATTACTTCCATTTTTATCTTCTGTGGTTGTGTGCTGTGCTTGCGGGTGTAAGCCAGGTTTTTCAAGAGCAGTTCCTTTCACCGTCTGTCTCTTGATGATTGAAAAAAAAGCATTGCCTTTTGCAAGGAAGCTACATTAAATAGGCAGCTATGCTTGCCTCATAATGTTGGAATGTCACTACTTCAACAAAAGGTGACTTGTGAATGATATACCATGGAAGAAATTTCTTATAGGTCTTATTGTTACTAGCAAAACCATGTGCTGACTACTTTTAATTATAATTTATTGTAATTGTGATACTGAGGATTGAAGTCAAGAGTTTTGTGTTTGCTATGCAGGTGCTTTACCACTGGAGACACACCTCCAGTTCTGCTTTTTTATCATCCAGAATACATTCCCCTAGCTTGGATACCAGAAAGGTTATTAACAATTTAGAGTAAAACAATACATGGTTTTATTACTTACCTATTTTTTTTGCCAGTCCTGGGCTTAATTAAGCTCAGGGCCTGAGGACTTGGATTTTTCTCAAGGCTAGAACTCTACCACTTGAGCCTCAGCACCACTTCTGGCTTTTTCTAAGTATGTGGTACCAAGGAATCGAACCTGGGTCTTCGTGCAAGCTAGGCAAGCACTCTACCACTAGGCCAAACTCCCAGCCCTACTTAACCTATTTTTAGTCTAGTTTCATTATATATTACTTAGTGATTTACCTTATCCCTTTCCCTGATGTGTGTGTGTGTGTGTGTGTGTGTGTGTGTGTGTGTAAGTGATTTTTGGGAAGCACTCTTTGTGGAAGTAAATTGTAGCTGAGATGGTAAATCTCTCTTCTGATAACTCTAGATTTTGGACTATATAAATATTTTGTTACTATTTGTCTTTCTGTCTCTGCATGCCAAGGATTGTTAGCAATGGTTCTTAAAACCAAATGTCTATCAGTCAGCTGGAGAGTCTATTAAGACTCCCAGCTTCTGGGGTGATCCCTAAGAATTTGCAACTAACGAATTCCTAGGTACTGTACATGCTGGTGTCAGAATCACACATTGAAAATTCTTGAAGCAGGCTCTACTTTGCTTTGTAGTTCTTTCTAGAACATGTACCCCCTTTTCTTCATCAGGCTAACCACCGATTTTTCCTTCAAGCCCCAGCTCAGAAGTCTTTGATGTGGACATTGTCACATCTGCCCCATGTGTTGTTTCATGTGAGGATTTCCTTGCTCCTTCCCTGAGGTGCCTTGAAGGTCTGCTGGAACTTCCTTCCCTGTATGCCTGGAGACCATGCAAGGGAATAGTGGGCTCTTGCTCATGTTCCTGTCAGCATTTCCTACAAAAGTCCCCAAACATGGCACTAAGCAAGTGTCAGCTAATTTAGCACATGACTGACCAGGAGATTCTCACATTAGGGAATCTAGATGCTTTCATATTCAAATGAATTCATTCACAAATAACATGACTACCATTTTGCTGAGAATAAGGAGTTCCTTATCAACACAGGGGAGTTGTATTCTGTCCCTGCAGCTTCTTCAGTAGGTAGAAGTACTTGCACTACAATGGAAACATCACAATGGAAAACTTTTGTAGAACACCCCACCAATTTCCTGTACATCTCTAAAGGCAGAGATGCCATAAAAGATCTTTTCTCTTTCTAGAGTGGACTTTCAGGTCACTTAATTATAGAATTAAATGACTGGTATTTTTCCAATCCAGAAAAATAAAAGCTTTGTTATGTTATAGACTCCATTGTGCAACATGCACTCCATTTAACCCTTGCAAGTTTGGCATGATTTCTACTCTTTCCAAAGTTCAGGAAACAGAAGTTTATGGAAATTAGATAACTTGGCCATGGTACTCAACTACTAAGCAGCTAAACTAGGATGTGAGGCCAGGTGTGTGAAACTTAAAATGTATACTCTCCCTGCCTATCAGACCTTTTCAAAAGAGCTCCAGGGGACTAGCACAGCAGAAATGACCTCTAACCAGAGAAGGCACAGTCTTCTGGGGCTTTGAAAAAAATATCTATTGTTAAAGCAATTAAAAACAAAATCCTGAGGTAGAAGCATCACAAGTTTTGAAGTCTATACTGTATAGTGAGATCTTGTTTCAAAACACTGGGAGAGAGACAGAGAAAGAGGCAGAGAGACAGAAAGAGAGACTATTACTACTTTTTATTTGATAAAATAAAAAGAATGCATTTAATTTTCTTATGCCTTTTTAGATGGGGATGTAATTTAGTCCTTGGCACAGTAGGTAAGTACTGCACTACTGGGTTACATCCCCCATTTACTAGTATTATTATTTATTCATTTAGTTTGTTAGTTAAGTATTTGTTCATTTTATATGATCTTATGCACATAGCTATTGAGTCCTTGATCATCACCTAAGAACATCCTCCTTTATTCTCACTATGTGAAAGTTTAGTTTGCTGTTTAATCATTTTAATGATACCTATTTTTAGCAAAAGTGTAATGATTTAATATATGCCTAATGTTAGGTCAGCCCACGAAAAATGTCCCCTTCCTCTTGTTATCCGTCCTCTGAACAAGCACATGGCCTTACTTAGAAGTTCCTATCCAGCAACTGTGATCCAGGTAACTGGCACACCTAGGGACAGTGAGAGGTTTTCGGGGCTCTGAGGTCACATCTGCATCTGCTGTGGTCACACCTCCTCCTGGTCCTCCCCTATAAAACCTCTCTCCCCATAAGTTCTTTCTCTAACATTTCCATCTGGCGCAGGCCCTGCACTCCCACATCTGGTGCGGGCTGGTGGTTTGGCTCTCCCAAGTAAACTCCTTTGCATGAACAGCCAGTGTACCTGCACAATGTGCGATGTCAGCTAACTGACATTACAGAAGGTTTGGAGGCTTTAACTTCCTCACTTTGAGTGTCCTTAAATATGTAATAAGTTATTCAACAATAAAAAATATATGAAAAAATAGGTAATAAGTTATTCAATCACCTTCTTTTAATACAGAAAGTGTTATCCAGACTAAACATTTAATAAGAATTTCATAGACTGATCAATAAGCTACTCTCTGGGGTGTGTAATATCAGGTAGGGATGAATGGTCCTGAAATTTTGCTCCTAATTCTGAAACTTTGTACAAGCCAAAGATGTCAGCCTGGGAATGCTGCTAAGTCTAAGACACAATTCCTTATGCTTTTTTCTCTCCACCACCTAGGTCTGCATATTCTAAATTTTTAACCTTGGTTTAAAGTTAGGCAATAACTCCTCTACAAAAGTTAGTAACAGTGATAGCATTTATATAGTCCTGTTATTCTTCAAAAAGTTCTTATTGCACTTTTAGTAAGTGACAGATAAAATTTTAGAGAGGAAAGATCTCTTCTACAACTCAAAAGTCCATACCTTCATGGAAAATTACATTTTTTTACTTTAGGAACTGGTAAACACATGCATACTGTGGTAGTAACTGCTTCCTAAAGTTTGGTGGGAGGAGACGTATTAAATGCTTTCCATAAGTAGTTGTTTAAAAATTATTTGCTGAATTGGATGCATTGTGAATCTTAGAAAGGTATTGGAAGAAGGTCACAAAAATAAAGAAGGCTAGCAAAATCTAGTAGCATATTCCAATGTATATTAGGAAAATAGATGTATCTTTGTGACATATTCAATCCCAAGTCCTTATATGTGTAACTCCATTGAATTATTGTAAGAGCTCTGTAAAGAGGCATTCTTATTAGCTTTGTTTCCCGGGGGAGGACACTGAGGAATAGAGTTTAATACTTCACCAGTATTTAATCCAGGAATGACATTCCACAATTCACATTACATATCACCACATCAACAATGGCAAGTTTCATTTTGCCATCCAACATGGCTTGGGGATGTCACCCAGGCTATAGTGTATGAGAGCATGAATTGTGTACAGAATAATCCTTAAATGTCAAGGGAGGTGATGTTGGATGATGCAGTAGCCTGAGGCTTTGCTATTATTCCTTTGCTGTCAAAGAATGCATTTTCGTTTAAATAGATTTTATAAGTTCAATACAAAGACACTGGAGAGAAAGAACATATTCCAACATTAAAGGGAACTACAATTATTCATCATTGTAATTATCTACTAAGACAGTAACTGAAATAACAAAGATACGTAGTCCAGGGACATGCACATTGTGGGAAGGTATGCCACTCCACTTTGGGAAAGGCCATTTTAAGTAAAAACTGCAAAGCATTGAGAAAATGTTGGGCAATTCACACATACTACTCTCTGTCTACACCTCTGAGTTTAACTCAAAGCTTTCAATTTTCACATGGCCACTTTTACCCCCCTGCCTACATTGGGGGGAAACCCTCATAGTTCAGGCAGGCCTCCGTATCTACAGTGCTAAGGAAACACCTGCAAGTCATGCAAAGGAAATAGGAAGTGGGATGACCCCAAGGCAATACTGTTAGGTTGTCATCAATGGTCAGGCTGTACCATGGGTCTCCAGGGCAGCCACTTTGCTTTTCTTCTGGCTGCCAAAGACCACTGCTTCCTCTAGCCAAGACCTTTCTTAGACTCCATTTATGTAGGATTGTAAGTTTCACTTTCTAGCTGAAAAAACAGGTAGCTTGAAATTCCAACAGAGCAGATCTGGGCATGTGCCATCAGGACTGGCCCTAATGTGGGTGACAAGATCACAGTTAGCATGTAAGTCAGGTCAGAAGAGTCAACAGAGATATTACAAGGATGTTGCTTGCAGGAAAATATTGAATTCAGAGTGGACGAAACCTTTCAGATGTTTAGGAAATGAGATTCAAAATTTGAAATTCTTTATACTACGTGTCCAGGTTCAATGAGATTCCACTGTCATTCATCATTAACTGGAAATGGGGTTTCTTCTCTGTCTATGTCATTTTCTGCTCAAGTTTAGATAAATCCAGTTCTCTATATTGCAAGAGGTGGCTTGCAAAGACCCTTGCCATATAGTCCTAGCAATATCATTTATTTTAAAGCTGACCATTGTTCTTTGTCCTTCAGATTAAGAAATCCTTTTAGAATTGTTTAGTATAAACTCTCTAACTAGAGTTAATTTTCTGACCCTGGAATTTTCTCTGAATCATTGCATGTGTACAAACCTTTCAGTCAATTCAAAACTAAGTGAAATTAAAAATAAAAACAAGTACAAAACAAAACAACAACAAAAAACAGGCAACCAGGAGTTGTTGGCTCAGGCTTGTAATCCTAGCTACTGAAGGAGACTAAGATGTGAGAAGTTTGGTTGGAAGCCAGCCCATTTGAGAAAAAATTCTGTGAGACTCTAATCAGTAAAAAGCTGGCAGTGGAGTATGACTTAAATGGTAGAGCACTAGCCTTGAACACAGCATCGAGGCCACAAGTTCATACCCCAGGACCAGCAGAGAGGGAGGGAGGGAGGGAGGGAAAGAAAAAAGGGAAGGAAGGAAGGAGGGAAGGAGGCAGGAAGAAAGGAAGGAAGAAGGGAAAAAGCAAACTAAATGTAGAAAAAAATGTTTTTCCAGTCTGGATTTTTTGTGGGCTATTTTGGAGATAAAATCTGGCAGACTTTTCTGTGAAAGCTGGCTTCAAACAATCATTCTCCAGATCTCAGCACCTAAGTAAGGAGGATTAGAGGAACGAGCTACAGGCACCTGGTAAAATGTCTTTCTGTAGCCTATGAACTTGGCAAGGGCTCAAACAGTCACAGTATGAGATTAAACTGCTAAATTTTTAAAGGATTTTTTAATTGCAATTAATAGAAGGGTTACATTATATTCATCAGATAGAAGGTGCATACTTAACAATCATTGCTACCCCTTCTCATGTTTTTGTCCCCATTTCCCTCCCCCATCCTTTCCTCCCATCTTGTTTTCACCTTTCTCTATCCTATTTCAAATAAACAAATAAGCATCTATACAATATATCAGACAACAAGGTAAGATACTGTAACAATATAAGATAACCAAGGGACAACAAAAGAAATGAGAAATAACATAGTACATTAGAACAACAGTCACACCGTATATGGCTACTGTTTCTATATCTTGTAAGTCCTTTCATTTAGCCTCATCCTATATGGCCTCATGTATCTAGGTTTTGCTAGGAGAGGTTGATTGGAGAACTGCAAAAGAGGAAAGAGAAGGAAACTGGTATAGGCAACTCAATGTGTTTTCCTCCTCTGGGTATTACTGAAAGACTGAGTAACTTCTTCTATAGGTACCAGTTAGTCTTTATCAAATCCAGGGTAGCCCTTCTGAGGAGCCTTCATTATCTCTACTTTCTGTATGCAAATTCCTGTATATCAGTACACTAGATCTTAGGTAATATCATTTTAGCACCTTATAAACACTTATCTCACTGAAAAGCAGTTACTTGCTCATTATTTTGTCTTTCCTGTAAATGAGAACTCTTTAAGTGGTTTGTTTGCTTGATAACTAGAATGATGCCAGGCACAAGAGTAAGTGCTCACTGAATACAGAGTGAATAATATAAAAGGAGACAGAAAGACTCATCTCCATCCTGGTCTACTTACATGTCTCATAACCAAACTGCAGTGGGTATTTCAAGATTTAAGAGAAAGGAATTATGACTTTGTAGGAGACTCCTGCATCTTCTTCCTCCCTCTTCCTTTGTAGGGATCCAGGATGCTCCATACATGACTTTGTGAGATAAGATATGAGAGCATCCTGTTGACGACACCCCATTTTGGTGTACAGATACTGATAGACACAAAAGAAGGCAAGGAAAAAGATATTCGAAAATAGCATAAAGGCTCCCTGCCTTCCTTATTTCCCCTCATCTTTTGCATTCCTCCAGCATTATCTTTCCAGCATCTGATTTGATTAGATCTCTTTTCTGCACAACACGGTATCAGCTTAAAAGCCAAGACCTTTGCCTGGCCCGCACAGCCTCACAGGCTTTGCTAGGATACCTCCAGCCTCCTCTCTTCTGTGGATTGCTCAAACACTAGGCTACTCCTTTCAGATGACTGCGAGTTTTTCTTACCCACACTGTCTTTTGTCCTTTATGACTGTGGATGGTACTCATTTCTTTTGCCTGGTGAATGGCCTTCCTGCCAAATAGCCTCCCAGATCTTCCTGTAAGAAAGTGGTTTTTTTTTGTTTTTTGTTTTTGCCAGTCCTGGGCCTTGAAATCAGGGCCTGGGCACTGTCCTTGGGCAACAGTACCACTTCTGGCTTTTTTCTGTGTATGTAGTACCAAGGAATCAAACCCGGGTCTTGGTTGCATGTTATGCGAGCACTCTACCAGTAGGCCAAACTCCTGACCCCAGGAATTTTGTTTTTTTATGTCTCCTTTGCTGTTCTCACTGCTAGGATTTCTGTTCAACCTAGAAATATTCTATTTGTTTTTCTACAAAAATGAAGGTTTTTTTTTGGCTTGCACATAAGAATAAACAATGAGAAGAAAGCAGCCCATACAGAATAAGAATTGAATTAAATTTTAGCTATAGATCCAGTAGAGCTAGACTTTTATTCTCAAGTAATAATGAAACTTGAAATAAGTCTAATAAGAGAACCTCAAATACAGAAGTGGCCATCAGAATCCTAAGATGTCTCCTGTGTACTGACATTTATGTGTTTATGTGTCTACATAATTTTCATTAATTTGACTCCTGTCTAGACTAGCTCTTGAAGAACAGAATGAAGCTCATCATTGTATTCCCAATTCCCAGCAAGGTAGTTGCCTCACAGTGAAGAACCTATGTATCACCTCTGAAATTCATGGGGAGCAAGCTATTTCCATTTGAAATACTTTCTAATTCTTCTAGCTTAGTCAAAGCAGAAACAAAATCATTGTTCATAAATAGTCTTGTTTGAATATATCCTTAGCACTTCCAATAGGTTTTAGTAGCTACCTGAAGTAAATAAGCTCTTTTGCTTTTCTGTACTTATTTTTAATGTTAGCTTCCATTTCAAATGGCAAGTTAATTAGAAGTGATTAACTTATATATACCTATATATTTTTTATTGTCAGAATAATGTACAAAGGGGTTAGTTATATTTGTCAGGTTGTAGATGTATTACTTCTCCAACATTGATACCCCTTCTCATGTTTTTATTCCCCTTTTCCTCCTACCGCCCCTCCCAATCATCTTGTTTTCCCCCTTCCCTTTCCTATTTCAAATAAACAAATAAATGTATATACAATATACCAGATAACCAAGTCAGATACAGTAACAATATGAGATTAACCATAAGGGGGGGGAAGGGAAGAGAAATAACAGCACATTAAGAACAACAATCACAAAAATAAAGCTCTTGTTTCTATATCCTAGAGATCCTTTCATTTAGTTTCATCCTGTATGACCATATGTACACAGTTTTTGAGCTGTTGTGAGCCTCTTCCAGGAGAGTCCTACATATATCCTAATTATTACAAATGAAGGAAACCATGGAGCCTATGTTCCTTTGGGTCTGGCTTACTTCACTTAATATGATTTTTTTTCCAAGCCTTTCCATTTCCTTATGAATGGGGGGGGGCGATGTCATTCTTTCTGATGGCAGAATAGAGCTCCATTGTATATTAAGTACCACATCTTCTTGATCCATTCATCTACTGAGGAGCATCTGGGTTGGTTCCATATCTTAGTTGTGGTAAATAATGCTGCAGTGAACATCTTTGTGCTAGTGACTTTAGGATGTCCTTGTTTCTAGACTGTTGGGTAAGTGCCAAGGAATGGAATTACTGGGTTATAGGGGAGCTCTATGTTTAGTCTTTTGAGGAATTGCCATACTGCTTTCCACAGTGGTTGAATGAGTTTGCACTCCCACCAACAGTGTAGTAGCCTTCCTTTCTGGCTGCATCCCTGTCAGCATCTGTTGTTATTAGATTTCCTGATCCTGGCCATTCTAGTTAGAGTGAGGTAGAATCTTAGAGTTGTTTTGATTTGCATTTCTTTTATAGCCAGAGATGTCAAGCATTTCTTCATGTGTTAACTTATTTTTTTTAAACACAACATTTTATTGCAAAAGGCAATACGCAGAGAGGGTAGTAATGTAAGTCAGGTAATGAATACGTTTCCTTTTGAACAGTATCACCTCATTACTTATTCTCTCCCAGTTTTCCCCTCCCAACTTCCCTCCCTTCAAGTCATATAGTTCATTTCCAAAATAGTTTCTAGTGGGCTTTACTGCTGAATTGATTCACCCTTTGTAACACTGTTTCTGTACTTCCTCTTCCCCTCCCCAAATCAGATACTTATATACAAGACAAAGGGTACCAAAATGAAAACAGTGACAGAAGGAAATAAACCAAAGAAAAAGGGGAAAAAGAACAAAGTTCTGCATTACAATAAATATTTCTTGCTTCCCTTTTTTGGAGCTCATTTGTAATAACTAAGTAAACCCAATGTATAGTAAGAGATAAATAATTACACCTGGACATGACTGATTAAGCATCAGTCCAAACATTCATATAGTGAGAACAAAGGAGGTATTCTTTGGAGACAATTGCAAGGGCTCAATAGCCATGTGCATATGATCATATAAATGATGCTAACTTGCTTTCTAAACAGGAAATGCACTTTAATTAAACTGATTTTACTTGTCAGAAATATTAAGTAAGAAAATACTAAAGATTATACCAATATAAGTAGAAAAGGCCAAAATCATGACGGTCCTGCTTTAGTAAAGATGTTTGGAAAACACGGACATGCAGCAGGTGCTTTGTCAGTGTTTTAGCTGAATGAAATGAGGAAGACTACACAGGACTTTAAGGAGGAACTCCACTCTTGCTTGGCTTTTTCAACTCAAGACTGGTGCTTTACTATTTGAGCCACTTTGGGCTTTTTTTTGGTGGCTAACTGTAGATAAGAATCTCACAGACTTTCCTACTTGGGTTAGCTTCAAACCTTCCTCCTCATAATTCAGCCTTCTGAATAGCTAGGATTACAGGCCTAACTATATATATATATTTTTTTCTAAAAACAAAATTAAATAAAGGAGCTTTGTTCCTCCATGAGACAATCAATAGGCAAGTTTATATTATATGTTTTAAATTAAAAAGAAATGTTTAAGGGAAGTATTTTATGAATAGGTGATTAGTAGTATAAACAAGTCAAACAGTTCAGAGTAATTGTCAGTATGTGTCTAAACACATAACAATACTTGACACATGGTCAAAGGATCCATGTTCCATTGTGACTGCATATGTTGAGTTGTTTTCCACTTTTCTGCATTTACTACACACTTTACTATTAGAACTAGATGGGAGGACAGAGCTCATTGTCCCAGGACAGTGAGGACACAAAGGAATAAGAGAAAACAGTGATCAGTGATGAGCATCTGGACTTTCCCCACGGTATGCAGAATTCAGCGTACCTTACAAAATTAACCAGAGGACAGGCAGATTGAGACCGGAGGAGTGCTGATTCACTAAGAAATTCAGAGATTCATTAGGGTAAAAGCAGATACCTTGAAAACTTTACAGGAAGAAATAGGAGACACACTAGGACTCCTTGGCACAAATAGAAACTTTCTTAATAAAGGCCTAGAAATACAACAAATTAAAGAAAGTTTGGACAAATGAGATGGCATTAAACTGCAGAGCTTCTCTGTGGCAAAGGGCATAGCTAGCAAGTTAAATAGAAAGCCCACAGAGTGGGAGAAGATCTTCATTAACCATACAACAGACAAAGGCCTCATATCTAAAATATATCTACAGCTGAAAAAATGAATTTCTCCAAAACAAATCTTCAAAGAAACAACCATGCCATTAAAAGATAGGCCATAGACTTAGAGAGACTTCTCTGAAAAAGAAATAAGAATGGCTTATAGATACATGAGGAAACACTTGACATCTCTGGCCATGCAAGTAATGCAAATCAAAACAACTCTAAGATTCCACCTCACTCTAATTAGAATGGCCATTATCAGGAAATCTAATAACAGATGCTGACAGGGATGCAGCCAGAAGGGAAGGCTACTACACTGTTGGTGGAAGTGTAAACTCATTCAACCACTCTGGAAAGCAGTATGGCAATTCCTCAAAAGACTAAACATGGATTTCCCCTATGACCCAGCAATTCCAATCCTTGGCATTTACCCAAATGTCCAGAACAAGGACATCCTAAAGTCACTAGCACAAAGATGTTTACTGAAGCATTATTTACCATAGCTAAGATATGAAATCAACCCAGATGCCCCTCAGTAGATGATCGGATCAAGAAGATGTGGTACTTATACACAATGGAACTCTATTCTGCCATCAGAAAGAATGACATCACCTCCCACCCCATTCATAAGGAAATGGAAAGGCTTGGGAAAAAAATGAAGTAAGCCAGACCCAAAGGAACATAGGCTCCATGGTTTCCCTCATTTGTAATAATTAGAATATATCTAGGACTCTCCTGGCATAGGATCACAGTTGCTCAAAAGCTATGTACATATGGCCACAAAGGATGAGACTGAATGAAATGAACTCTAGGACATGAAAACAGGAGGTTTATCTTTGTGATTGTTGTTCCTAATGTACTATGTTTTTTCTTTTTTCTCCTTACAGTTATCTCATGTGGTTACTATATCTGACTTTGTTACCTGGTATATTGTATCCATTTATTTGTTTATTTGAAATAGAGAAGGGAAGTGGGAAAAGAAGATGACTGGGAGGGAGTGGTTGGAGAAAAGGGGGATAAAAAGATGAGAAGGGGTATCGTTGTGTGAGAAGTAATGCACCCACTACCTGAGGACTGTAACTGTAACCCCTCTCTGTACATTGCCTCAATAATTAAATTTAAAACAAAACAAATCAAAAACCTCTTTTTGAAAGATTTGAAGAGTTTAAAGGGGATAACACAAGAGACCAGGGTTTCTGATGCACTTTTAAAAAACTGACTTTCAGGCCAGGAGTTTGGCCTAGTGGTAGAGTGCTTGCCAAGCATGCACAAAGACCTGGGTTCGACTCCTCAGTACCACATACACAGATAAAAACTGGGAGTGGTGCTGTGGCTCAAGTGGTAGAGCTCTAGCCTTGAGAAAGACCGAGGACTGTGCTCAGGTCCTGAGTTTAAGCCAGGACTGGCAAAAAATTGACTTTTTAAAAATCAGTAATTACTATGTATATTGACAAGATATGATGCAATATTTTGATCTATATATGTGCTCTAGAAAGATTCAGTGAAGCCAGTGAATATATCTGTTGCCTCATTATTTTGTCATTGATTTATTTTGTTTTTTATGCTTTTTAAAAATTATTCTCTAATAGATGTATGAAGGGTTTCAATGCAACATGTCAGTTTATTGATTTGAGTAAAAAGTACAGTAAAATATAGTTTACTTCCTTATCCAGATTTAAATATATAGAACAATATATTTGATTCTATTGAGTTTATGGCAATTACTTCTATGGTATTCTATGCTATATGATGCTATTTTATCTCACCCTACTATGTCCTATTTAAAACAAAAATGTGGGCCATGAACACTAAATTCTTCCTTGACCCTTGAGTGTAGATTAATGTACAAATTATGACTACTGTGGTCAGAAAGTCTCATCTTATGTGCTACTGTTGTTAAACCTGGTGTGGCAATTGAAATGCTCAGGTCTGGGGGACATTACAGATCTCTTACTTGAATTTGCACTTGAAAAGACAGCAAGTCAAGAATGGAAACCTCATATTTAGGCATAATTGGGCTATCATTGTGAGAGTCTGGGACTGATTTTGAGGATGAATGATTTTAAAGAGCTGGGAAAGGAAGAGGGGCAATGACTTTGGCGCAGATATATAAATGCAGAAAGAACCAAAGGGAAGGAAGAGCCAGGCAAGCAGACACAGGTGAGTTCGCTTCTTGGATGAACAAAGTTGGAAGCTCAGGTCACCTCTCAACAAATACTGTTGCCCAGCATCTGAGCACAAGCTGAGAGGAAGAGCCCTCACTCTGGATGCTGATAGAATCTTCTACCAGCAATTCAGCTTGATCGGTTCCTATCTAAGAGACAACCCTGCACAAAGACCTGTCACCTTCACAGCATCAAGATTATCTGGAATTGGGGGCTGTGAGTTTGGCCTAGTGGTAGAGTGCTTCCCTAGCATGCATGAAGCCCTGGGTTGTTTCTCGATATCACATGCACAGAAAAAGCTGGAAGTGGTGAGATAGAGCCCTAGCTTTGAGAAAGCCCAAGGACTGTGTCCAGGCCCTGAGTTCAAGCCTCAGGACTGGCAAAAAAAAATGATTAGTTGGAAATGGTATGTCAATAGCTAAATTTAATTTTAGTTGTAGATAGTAAAATGATCTGCTACTCCACATATGATTTGAAGCTACAATTTTAAACTTGCACTACCTATATCGAAAGAATTTTTATTATGATGAGACCATCATGCAGTTCCTGCTGGCATTTTTTTTAACACATATTCAGCGCCAATGTTCTAGGCATTGTACAGAACACAGAATCAGACATAATTCTCTGTTCACTTGGCTGAGGGGCAAAATGAGACAAACACAATCCACAGAGACAGTGCCATGGAGAAGAGGGATATCAGAGATGGGGAATGTGACATATTTAGGAAGCAGTAATAAAGACCCTCATGATATGCTGTTTAAATGTAATTGCTATATGGAAATAAAACTACACACTCTGCATTTCAAAAACAGTGTATAAATATAGGTATTTTTAGTCTTCTAACTTTGGCTGGCTATGATTTAGGATTCTCACCAAGTTTCTTGAAAAATTGCAGGTTTCTGGTCTTCATTCTTGAAAATCTGGTGATATGTAGTATCAAAATACTCAATTTGGTTGTGATGGGAGTTACTGCTATAGAGAATTTTCATTGATATGTATGTATGTATGTATGTATATCTTATTGCATATTCTCTATGCTCTTGCTTGGCATTTTTAAGAGAAGTAAGCATTTAGGTTAACTTACATATACATATAATATGTGTATACATGTATATATTTTTTAAAGAAATTATCCTTTAACATGATATTGGGATTTAACACCAAACTTTAAGTTAATTAGAATGAACTTTTAATAAGCTACATGAAATAAAAAATTTGCAAAATTCTCTTTGAAGCATCATGCTAGGAACAGCATACTTCTGAAATTGCTGGTATAAATGATGACACAACTATTCATATAAATATGCAAACACCAGTCACGTATCTCAGGTTTTAAAATGCTTAAATCACAGCCCAGCAAGCCTCATTTATCTTGTTCTTCACAGTTCTGGTGGGCAAGGCAGTTTACATGGAGGCAAGCCTAACCTGAATTTCTGGCATCCGTAGAGACAAAGTATACTACATAAAATCATGGTACTTGTCAAGTGCTTGTGTCTCATGCCTATAATTCAAGCTACTCAGGAGGTTGAGATTATAGTTCTTACCAAAGCAGAAAATTCCCTAAGACTCTTACATCCAATTAATCACCAAAAAAGCTGGAAGTGAAGGCTCCAGTAGTAGAGCAGCAGACTTAAGCAATAAAGCAAGTTCAAGCTCTCAGACAGACAGACAGACCTATATGATAATAGTATATAAAAACATACCCTGGGAAATCTCAGTGACAGTGATAATTCCATATTTAAAGTCATTGGGAATTGTCACGCTTAGCCTTTTACTACAGGAGATACACAATGCCAAAGGTAGTGCCTGCCCTCCCCACGTGTGAGTCTTATGAACAGGCAAGAAAGACATTCATGTCTATAGGTTTTTACTATGCAAGTTTTCTTATTGGAAACAATGTAATGACAGAAACAAGGGATTGGGAAGCAGTTCAGATTTTCATTCCTGCCTAGTAATCGAGTTAAAACTTCCTTTGTTAACATTCTGGATCCTATTAATGCCATTGGTCACAGTACGTATGGATTGACCATTGATGAACAAGTAACTACAGTTTTCTCAGGATCTTCCTAAAAAGACTGACTAGCGAATACTACAACTCTTGTCATTGATTCAGCACTGTGAAAACAGGGAATAAATAAGAATAGTAGGAACCTCTTTTGACTTCTAAGAATCTTTGCTTGATTTTGATTTTAAAGTAGAGACAATCACTTTTAATTGACTGTCAAATTAAAGAAAAACTTTGAATGTTAAGATGTTAAATATCTCTCTCTTTTCTTTCAGTGAGTAACAGGGAACAGACGGTAAAAACCTGTGAACAGGAAAGACCATATATATGCTCAATTCTTGATGATTCTCCATTGTATTAAACACAGATTTTCAAACCAATTTAATTTCAAGGTGCACATAGATAAAACTGGACCTCATTCCTCCCTCTCTCCCTCCCTTCCTTCCTTCCTTCCTTTTTTGAGACAGGGTTTCACCGAATAGTGTAGGCTGGCTTGTCGCTGCTTCATATGTGCTAGAATTACAGGGGTATGTCACAGTGCCTGGCTTTCTTTCTTCTTCTCTGTTAATTCTAATGACTTCAGAAAGAAATTCCTGGGATTGTGCTTCTTGATGGCATAGGAATCAAAAGTATTCTTCAGATACTTTTTAAATGGCAAAAACTTACACAAGTGAATACATTATAAAAATGAATGAATGTTGTCAGCCATCTAGTACTCCTTGGTAATACTGAGGAATAATTAAGATCTCTTTTCAGTGGCACATGCATTAGCACATAGTTATGCAAATGCTAAAGACATGAAAGAAACCATTTAGAGTTGTTACCTTATTATACTTGGGGACAGATTCTCCCTCACATCTCTAATTTCAAAGAAGTGAAGATAAAAATACAATTACTGGCAAATTCTATGTTAGTATGATCCACTGAGGAATGATGGGAAATTGGTAGAGAGAAATTTAGTGATTTAGGGGAATTCAAGCACAGTGGTTCTTTGAACATTTTTTTTAATTGTATTTTATTGTCGAGGTGATATACAGAGGGATTACGGTTACATTCATCAGGTAGTGGGAACATTACTTTTTGAACATTGATGCCCCTTCCCATGTTTTTTTAAATCAAGTTTCAACCATTAAAACCTATCTCTTCCTTAAATCAAATTCAGATTGGATAGCCATTTAGATAGAATGAAACACAAACGTTTGAATAAGTGGCAACATGGGGGACAAAGTTTTAAAATCTTCTTTGTGGAATCTTCTTTGTAGAATAATTAAACCTAAAAATGCTTGGAACAAGGGCAGCATCAGTGACTAGTACCATCTGCTAGTGGATGCTTTTTCAGCTCCCAAGGGTGTTGATTATGGAGCTGTATTTGTAGCAAGCTTCAATGGAGTGACTCATCTCCTCTCCTGGATAGAATAAAGGGCTGGGAAGGGATACCTCATGTTCTAAATATATGAAAATGTTGAAGAAAATTAGAATAGGAATCTTTCGGATGACATCAATAGTGTCTAAAAAAGGAACACCACCAGTGAAGGCTGGGTAGAGGTGGGCTGAGATTTACAAAATCAAGACGCATTTGCTTGGTAGGCATGAGTCCGAATCTCAGTCTTGACCCATGATTTTTTCAAGGATAAGACATTTAAACACTCTAGGGTTTCTTCAGCTTTGAGCTGAGAAAGCCTTAGATGAATCTAAATAGAGCACATCTGTTAGAATATTTTGGGTAACAAGTGTTGATCAGGTTCTTGACAACCACAAGTTTACTCAGCACCTACTTTGTGCCACCTATGAGCCCTTTAGGGTGAAAGTTGAAGCTTTCTCATATTTGATTATTTGTAGTAGAGTCATTGGCTTATTAGCAAGTTTGCAATCAAAATTTGTTGAATGATTTGATTCACACACACACACATAATTCTAAAAGAAAACTTTTTTCTGAAGGCGAGTGAAAGAGATAAAGGTAGGAACTATTTGAAGAAGCACACGAGTGGATCCTTATTAAAAGCTTGTTTTTTCCTTTTCCCTTTCATCATAGAATTTTGTTTTAGATGTTTTGTTTTACCAGGAGAGGTAGAGTCCATAAATCTTGTCAGTAGAACATTTAGAATAACCTTTCTTTGACTATTTCTAATTGTGAGTAGACACGTGGAATGTGACAGCAAACTGAATTACATCACAAGCAATTACACAAAATTTCAGTTCTACAGAACGTAAGCCCAAGTCCCTTTCCCAGTGAGTTGATTGATGGATCCTCTTGTGAGTTATTTAACAGGAACTGAAATAAAGACTTGATTCCCTCCCGTGAATCACAGAGCTTCCCTCTGTTCTAAGCTGATTATATGTACTGATTTGCTGAAGGATGTGTGTGTACCTGAGCCTGAAACTTAACTTAAGGTCAAATTAACTTAGCACAGTAAAAGGCCAACAGTAGTCGATTTTCCAGCTGGACCTACAGCATGAACACCACTCAGAAATTTGTTACGATGCAAATTCTCAAACCCAGACCTGTTGAATCGGAAACTGTTAAGTGATTCACTCTGCTAAGAACTAGTGTTTGGAAACCACTGATATATTTTTAATGCCTCAATTAACAACCTAACATTTATTTCCCCTGGGCTCATTTATACTTTGGAAAGAAGGTTGCTACCTGATCATCTGTTTTGTATGGATATCGGAACTCTATTAAACTAAGACTCTAATCCTATTCCCTATTATGTTGTAGTCCTTTAGGTGGGACAACTTCAGTTCACATCTACAACTAAATTGAGGGGGGACAGGTGGCGTAGACAATGGTGGAACAAGTGACAATGACCAAAGTGTACTGTACTCACAATCTGACATGTTGAGCATGTCTGTTGAATCCCCTTTGTACAGCTAAAGCTCATAAATAAAATTAAGACAAACAAGCGCACACACACACACACACACACACACACACACACACACACAAATTCCCCAAACTGTTGCCTGAGCAACATATAAAAGCGCCGTATTATGTATGTGCTGTGGAGGGAATGTGGATGAATAAGTAGTTCTTTCCTTCTCAATCTAGGGCCTCACAATCTAGTTGGGGAGGCAGAGCCTCCCACAAGGTTGGGTGTAGGAGGCTTATTCATTCGAGCACATAAAGTAAGTATACAGCGTGACATCTGTGCTCTAGGGAGATGAAAGGACTCTAACAGAAAGGCACTGTGCTTCAGGAAGCTGGGTGCCTGGGAGCATTCTGACCCCTGATTACTTAGTGAAGGCTGGGTCTGTGAAGTGGCCAAGTCTCCCCACTTTTGTCTCTGTTTCTTTGCTTCTCGAATATTCTGAGATAGGGTTAGATTTGTGATTTATTAAAGTCATATAAGTTTATAGTTTATATCTGAGCAGTTCTTGACCCAAAACAATCTGTGCAGTAGAGTACAATGATTTTTTTCATATATTTTTATTGTAACTAATAGAAGGGTTACATTATATTCACCAGATACAAGGTACATTCACAAATATTGATACCCTTTCTCATGTCATGGTTCCCATTCCCCCCTTCCCCCAACAACTTGATTTCCCCCCTACCCTCTCCTATTTCAAATAACCAATTAAGCGTATATAAAATATATCAGATAACAAGGTGAAATATTGTAACAATATGAGATAACCAAGGGATAGTAAAAGAGATAAGAGATAACATAGTACGTTAAGGACAACAATCACTCACTATATGGCTTTTGTTTCTTTATCCTGGAGGTCCTTACATTTAGTGTCATACTATATGGCCTTATTTAACTAGGTTTTGTTCTATTGTGAATCTCTGCTAGTAGAGCCCAAGGTTTCTACTGATTATGTCAGATGAGGGAAACCATTGAGCCTATGTTCCTTTGAGTCTGGCTTACTTTACTTAATATGATGTTTTTCTAAGTCTTTCCACTTCCTTACAAATAGGGCAATATCATTTTTTCTGATGGCAGCATAGTATTCCACTGTATATAAATACTACATCTTGTTGATCCACTCATCAATTGAGGGGCATCTGGGTTGGT
Source organism: Megascapheus bottae (assembly GCF_031878675.1). NCBI lineage: Eukaryota > Metazoa > Chordata > Mammalia > Rodentia > Geomyidae > Megascapheus > Megascapheus bottae. Next base: position 40,435,882 of record NC_143527.1, read on the forward strand.
TCCATATCTTTGCTATGGTAAATAGTGCTACAATGAACATCGTTGTGCTAGTGGCTTTAGTATGTCTTTGTTTCTGGACGGTTGAGTAAATGCCAAGTAGTGGCATTGCTGGGTCATCGGGGAGCTCTATATTTAGTCTTTTGAGGAACTGCCACACTGCTTTCCATAGTGGTTGGACGACTTTGCACTCCCACCAACAGTGTAGCAGTGATCCCTCCTGGCCACATCCCTTCCAGCATCTGTTGTTATTAGATTTCTTGATCCTGGCCATTCTAACTGGAGTGAGGTGGAATCTTAGAGTTGTTTTAATTTGCATTTCTTTTATGACCAGAGATGTTGAGCATTTCTTCATGTGTCTAGGCCATTCTTATTTCTTCTTCAGAGAAGACTCTCTTTAAATCTTTGGCCCATCTTTTAATGGGATGGTTGTTTCTTTGGAGATTAGTTTTGGGATGATTCAATTTTTTGAGCTGTTGATATATTTTAGATATGAGGCCTTTGTCTTTTGTATGGAGAAACAGTCAAATTTTATAAGTCTGGGACAGCAATATAAATACTTTTGGACTTAGATAAAAGTTTTGAAATAAGTCAAATCTCAACTGAAATAAGAAAAATATTTTATACTTCTAATTCTTGTTAGTATCCCTCTTTAAACCCAATTCATGCTTCAGTTTGCTTCCTGTGACTGAAATTAATCAACCCCCCTTAATCTACAATCACATGTCTTATTTGTTTAAAATATTATACAAAGATAATTTTCCTTGGAAGAGAAATTGAAAGAATAGAAGCCAATGGAAACCCATTGTTAACTTGAGCTGAAAAATAATTTTATTTTACTTTTATAACAACTTAACAGCTCAGTCTTAATTAAAAGCCCTTCTCATTGTTACTGTGACTTCCTCTCTCCACTGGTCCTTAGCTAATCTTATTAATTTTACTTTACTTTTTGTGTTGAAAGCACATGACAACTATTCTCTTAAGATGTTCAACTATACAACCCATTATTAACTACAGCCCGCATGCTCTAAAATGGATCAGAACTTATTCATCCTGCCTGACATCCTTGTCACTAGTATCTCCATCCCTCTCTCTCTGCCTGGTAACCAGTACTGAACACTCTGCTCAGGGAGAGCCCAACAGAGCCCACACATCAGTGAGATTATGCAATATGTCTCTTGGTGTGCCTGGGTTATTTGAGTTAGCAGAATGTTCTCCAGGTTCATCCATGTTATGAGAGAAAAAAGACTGCATATCATTCTATGTGTATGTGTGTTTCACATTTATTTTCCTGCCAGTCCTGGGGTTTGAACTCAGGGCCTGGGCACTGTCCTTGGACACTTTTTGCTCAAGGCTAGCACTATGCCACTTGAACCACAGTTTCACTTCTGGCTTTTTCTGTGTATGTGGTACCGAGGAATTGAACCCAGGGCTTCAGGCATGCTAGGTGAGCACCCTACCACTATGCCACATTTCTGGCCTGTTTTACATTTCTTTACCTATGTATCCATAGATGGATGTACTATTAGATTGACTCAATATCTTTGCTATCAATTAGTTTGGAAAATTCCATTATGCGTTGCAAAAAGCACAGGCTGCAGATTCCTTATTTCTTTAATATTTTGATATCTTGAAATTTGGATATATATTGAAAAATAGGCTGGGGGCTGGTGCTCATGCATGAGATCCTAACTACTGAAAAGGCTGAGATCTGAGGATGGAAGAAACTCCTGTGGGATTCTTATCTCTAATCACCAGAAAATTGGAAGGGGAACTGTGGCTGAAAGTGAGCCCTGAGTTCAAGCCCTATGACTGACAAAAGAAAAAAAGACAGGAAAATAGAATTGATGGATATATGGTAGGTATTTAATTATTTAATTTTTTATAACATTTTCTATAATGACCATTAATTTACATACAAGGGTTTCCTTTTCTCTGGGTCTTTGGTACTTTTGCCTTTTTGAAGAATAGCCATTCTGTCTGTTGTGAAGTGATATCTCATTGTAGCTTTACTTTTTATTTCCATGATGATTAGTAAGGTTGAATGTTTTTTCCACTTACTTGCTGGCCATTTGATTATTTTCTTCTGAGAAAAAGTCTATACAGTTGTTTTGCTCATTTTCTAATCAAGTTAGATCTTTAAAAGACTTATAATCATTGTATTTTAGGTTGATCTTAAGAAGCTCAGATTTGACAGGAGAAAGAGAAAACATGAAGTCCACATTTCTTGACCTATAGCTAAAATCCTTTTTCAGTGAATCTCATGGAAATGTAAAGTTGTAAGTGACCCAGGACATAAACAAGATAGTCCACACAGTAAAGTTTAAGGATTGAGTAGTCTAGTGATGACTTGGAAAAGTAATTGAGAAAACTAAAACAGGAAAAGATTAAAATCTGATTACTGCAAATGAAAAGGCTTTGCAGAATTGGATTCTGTCACAGGTGAGATTCAACTATTCAATTGGTCCTGATCCTGGAAATTACTTTTGTAGACTTGGAGAATTTCAAACTCAACTAAGCTTTTTTTTTGTTTTTTGTTTTTTTTTAAATTAATGATCAAAGAGAGGAAGAAATGATAAAACAAAGAGAATAGCACTAATTATGGCATCTTAGTTATCTTTGGACGAAAAGGTGGCATGCTTTTTATTGTTGGGAGCATGTCTCTGAAAAACAATTTATTGCCTTTAGGAAAGAACAGACTCTAGTCTGAGACCCTGAAAGAGAATCAGTCATAAAAACTGAATTCTCTACTGTATACTGTAGTGAGATATCCAAGGTAGTAACAATAGTTTAGAGATGTCTGCTACACGAAATCTCCATCATCTCTGCTCATGGAAGCAAGCAAAAATCCCCCAAAGACAGGGAGAGACTTGCTTTCTGACATCTGAAGGCTTCATTTGCTCTCTGCTCTGTCCATGGCTGGATATGATGACCCTGCAAGAACCTAGTGAGTGCTAACAAGCCCAAAGACAGAGACACCCACCCTCACAGATGCACACGCCAAGTCCATTTGCTTGCCGTGCCTTCCCAGAGAACAGAGCAGCATATGGGAGGTTTGGGCTCCCTGCCATCTGTCAGCAGTGGGCAGGACAGTGCGTGCAATCCCAACATGTGCCAGTGCTCAGGAGATAATGATTCCCACAGCAAAGAGTCTGCTGGCCTCAGATAAGAACAGCTTTCAAATGGGAATGCGAAACAATAAGGTGCAGGCACTCCCCTCAGATCTACCGAAGCACTCATGGGCACATGCCATATGGCTTGGAGAAGAACTCCTCACCAATTGCCAAGTACGTGTGGACAGTAGACATCCTCTCATAAACTGTATTGTATTATCACCACCACCAGCATTGTAAACATCCACAGCAGCATTTATTGAACCGCAGCCCATTAACTCTTCCCTTTTACTCCCAAGAACATGTATGGTGTCACGTCCTTATCAATGAGACTGAGGCTCTTACACCACTTTCTCTATCTCTACCTGTAACCAACCAGTAAGTTAAAAAATGTCAGTCAAACCAGGCACGGTGGCTCACACCTGTAATCCTAGCTACTCAGGAGGCTGAGATCTGAGGATCAAGGTTCAATGCCAGCCTGGGCACAAAAGGCTTGAGACTCATCTCCAATTAACCCCTAGAAAACAGGAAGTGGGGCTTGGCTCAAGGTAGAGCTGTAGCCTTGAGCTGAAGAGCTCAGGGACAGCACTCAGACCGAGTTAAAGCCCCATGACCCCCCCCCCCCAAAGCCAGTTACCACTATTTTCATTATAAAACTGAATTCTTAATTCCCCCCCGAAATGTTACCCTTTCTCTGAACTTGGACCAATATACACCAATGGGCCAAACAAAATACTAGGAAACGTACTATTAACAGGACCAGGTAAGTATAATGGTTTCTTTGCCAAGTGTGCCCAATGAATCACTATATAGTGTGAAATTCCTGAGTTATTCCTTCAAAATGTCTTCTATCAGGCTAGTTACCAAGCAGGATACAAAATTCCAATTCCAATAAAGCAAAAATCAAAATTTTCTTTCACATGCCAAACTGAGGTGTTTTTTTTTTAAATTATCCTAACTCACTAACACACACGAAGAGTTCTTCTAAGTACTGTTAATTCCTCCCTTTTGCAAATGGAAAAACACTGTGATCCAAAGAAGAAAAGTTACTCAGTGCAACTAATGCAGTGAGAAAGTGTTGGGGGCCCAAAAGCCAGTGATGATCAAGTAGCTTCAGATCTTGTAATTATCAGGCTGTAGCGCCTCCTACCTTATTGGGGGACTGATGCTTGTAGAATGAGCCATGCAGAAAGCAGTGGAGCTTGTAGGAAGGAGATGATGACCTTGTTAGAATAGGTACATGGAGAAGAAGGTGGGAAGGAGAGGGGAGAGTGCAGAGGATGCATGGGGACATTCTCTTCCATAGGCATGCCACAGTATTTCCTGGAGGTCTAAGGCAGAATTAGTCTATGCCAGAAAGCAAGGATTTGCATTGCTGCTGGGAAATGGCAGAAAAGGAGGGACGAGAGGTCAGCCCAAGAATTGTGCCAGGACAGCACATGCGAATTCGTGGCTCATGCCTGTAATTGTAGCTATTCAGAAGGCTGAGATTCTCGTTTGAAACCATCTCTCCCGAGACCCTTATTTCCAATTAACCAGCAAAAAGCAGGAAGTGGAGCTATGGCCAAAGTGGTAGAGTACCAGTCTTGAGGAAAATTGTTAAAAGACAGTGCCTGGGTCCTAAGTTCAAGCCCTGGTACTGGCACAAAAAATATAGTTCAAGGAACCTCATCTCCATTTCTATTCAGTCAGCTTTACACTAATCTTTGTAAATATTCATGGTATCATTAGACAAATACATGGCAGGTATCCAGGTGCTGTTCTACTTAACTCTCTGCTACTAGCTAAATTACAGGATAAAAGAAGACTGGTTTGGACAACTCTTGATCGTCCTTTGAGTGTTTGGGGCTGTTTTATATACAGAAGCCATGTAGTAGGGTATATACCTGGTATATACCATCAGCTGGTACCTTGTACTGCCTCTCACATTACATCATTATCATCATCATCATCATCATCATCATCATCATCATCATCATCAGGATTAATGAGAAAGGATATGATTTTTACCAGTTTCCTCATGTTTGATAGGAATAAGCAAGTGCTACAATATTAATATTCTGAAGGTTGAACACTGCTGGCACATTTTCTTTTTCTTGGTTCTTTGCAATCATCTCTGTATTCAAGATGAGACATGAGCACCTGTTATTACTGTGCTCGTGGACTAGGTGTGTGCTTGTTGTTTTTCTTCTAATGTTGTGCCTGTTGCCATGCAAACGAAACACTCTAGACTAAGATTTCAACTATATTATCAGAGCACAGTAGAAATCAACACAGAGAAGCATTCTAGTTTTGAATGAATATATGCTGAATAAAGTCATTTAACCACTTTGTGTCTCCATTTCTTCTGTGAACTGAAGATTCTTTGTTAGACATTTTCCATCTCACAGTCAGGGGAGAAAGATTCTCTCTCATAACCAGCCACCTAACAACCAAAGGTGAAGGTAAGTATTAGGATAAAATTCAGGAAAATAAGTCATAGAACTTTGCATGTAGGAGATAGATCTCTAGTAAGATCATTATATATATTTCTGAAGCTCTCTCTGCAAAATCTCTACTGAAAGAATGATTTGTACATGTTACATAGGTAGCTCCAGAGATTGGCTTTATAAACAGAGATTACTTTCCTGATGTTTGGGGTTACAGTAGAAGGAAAAAGAATGAAGGGCACCAAGAAGTTGCCTATGACAACAGACCAGAGGTATTAGTGACAAGGGTTTGAACGGGGTGGCAGTGGCAGAGACCTGAACAAAAGGGGCAGGTGGAAGAAATTTATGAAACTGAATGGGGAAGACAGCAAAGCTTCTGAAGAAGCGGCATGCATTGGTAGTTCAAGAACCTGTATGCAGAGAGACAACCACTGGTTATGGCCAGGCTTCTCAAGAGATAGTCTATATGCAAAGTGTGGGATGAAAAGAATCGGGGTCATGTGTGCTCCAACACAACATTAATGTATACTGTTGAGAATCTTAAATGTAGGTAAAGTTGGTCAACAAGAAAAATGAGTGACGTGTCTTAGACCTTCTTAGTACTTGGTACTTAGTACTTAGTACTTAGTACCTTGGCTACTTTTAATCTCTGTTCTTGGGAAACACTTGCAATTTACCACTCTTAAGTTCTCGGTTTTGTTTGATGGTTCCAGTAGGCAAATCAATATCCTTTGTTTAACAATGGAAGGAATTTGATAGCATCTACTTCATCTACTGATGTTTTGACATTTTTATGTGCAGGGGTAGCATTCCTTTCCTTCACCACCAAAGCACAAAGTCTAGTCCAGAGTAGACAGATTCCTGGTGAGTTTAACTAGAAGTTAAGGCTGGAAATTGGGCTGAAGTTAGACTGTGAATGAGTTTAAAAATGGAATTTATCAGATTGAGAACAATGAGCTACTGATGAGTTTTGCACAAGATTAGGTATCATTGCCATAATATTTCTTTCGAACACTTCTAGAAAAAGATGCATTCACGTAAGGAAGAATTCTTGAGTTTGTTACCAAATGGCAACCTGCTGAATTGTGTAATGTACCAAGTGATATGAAGGTAATAGCTATAAGTGATTGCATTTATAGATGTGTGTGTATATGTGTGTATAGATGCTTTATTTATTTTTTATATATATATATTTTTATTCTTTTTTATTGTAATTAGTAAAAGGGTTACATGATATTTGCCAGATAGAAGGTGCATTAATTCACATACATTGATACCCTTTCACATGTCTTGGTACCCGTTTCCCTCCCCCCCCACACCCCCCACCCGTCTTGGTTTTCCCCCCTTCCCTATCAAATTTCAAATATCCAAATACAAATAAATTCAATATATCAGATAACAAAGTGAGATACTATACCAATATGAGATAACCAAGGGACAGCAAAGGAGATGACAGACAACATAGTACATTAAGGACAACCATCATTCATTATATGGCTTTTGTTTCACTATCCTGGAGGTCCTTTCAATTAGCTTCACATTATATGTCCTTATGTATCAAGATTTTGTTTTTATATATTTTTATATATTTATTTTTTTATATATTTTTTATTTTTTATATATTTTTTATTTTTTAATATTTTATATATATTTTACTTATTTATTTTTTATAGATGCTTTATATGCCATGCATGGTACTCAACAAAGTGTTTTACTTTATATTATTATTTCCATTAATCTTTTCAGCAACTCCACAATTCCTACCACATTATAGAAGAGTAAAAGGAGGCTTTATAAATTTAGAGCACTTGCCTGTATAAATGACAAAGCTAGTGTTGAAGAAAGATCTTCATTGACTATAAACCTGTGCTCTTAACCAGTAAGATAAGCAGGTGATAGTGATAAGAAATGTTAGTGAGTGTGGCACTGTGAAATAGGTGTCCACATAGAGATAGCTACCTGGAAGGTTAAGAGTTATTTTGATGGATTTTTTTTCCCAGTCCTTGGACTTTCTCAAGGCTAGAGCTCTACCACTTGAGCCACAGCACCACTTCTGGCTTTTTTTCTATGTATGTGTTGCTGAAGAATTGAACCCAGGTCGTTGTGTATGCTAGGCAAGTACTCTACCACTAGGTCAAACTCCCGGCCCCAATTTTAATGGATTTTTTTTTGCAGATTTTTTCCATATATTTTTTACTGTAATTAATAGAAGGGTTACATTATATTTATCAGCTAGAAGGTGCATTCCTTCACAAATACTGATATCCTTTCTCAAGTCTTGGTCCCCATTTCCTTCCCCCACCCCCGCCCTTCATCTTCTTTTCCCCCCTTCCCTATCCTATTTCAAATAATCAAATAAGCATATACACAATATATCAGATAACAAGGTAAAATACTGTAACAATATGAGATAACCAAGGGACAGCAAAAGAGATGAGAGATAACATAGGTTTCTTTCTTTTTTTTAAATGCTTTATTAATTTTTAATATTTTTATTTTTATGCCAGTCCTGGGCTTGGCTCAGGGCCTGAGCACTGTCCTTGAGCTTTCTCAAGGCTAGAGCTCTACCACCTGAGCCTCAGCACCACTTCCAGCTTTTTTCTATGTATGTGGTACCAAGGAATCGAACCCGGGTCTTCATGCATGCTAGGCAAGCACTTTAACCACTAGGCCAAACTCCCAGGCCAACATAGGTTTCTTTCTACTGATTATGACACATGAGGGAAACCGTTGAGCCTTTGTTCCTCTGAGTCCGGCTTACTTCACTTGATATGATGTTTTTCTAAGTCTTTCCATTTCCTTACAAATGGGGCAATGCCATTCTTTCTGACAGCAGCATTGAATTCCATTGTGTATAAATGCCACATCTTGTTGATCCACTCATCAACTGAGGGACATCTGGGTTGGTTCCATATCTTTGCTATGGTAAATAGTGCTGCAATGAACATCATTGTGCTAGTGGCTTTAGTATGTCTTTGTTTCTAGATGATTGGGTAAATGCCACGTAGTGGCATTGCTGGGTCATAGGGGAGCTCTATATTTAGTCTTTTGAGGAACTGCCATACTGCTTTCCATAGTGGTTGGACGACTTTGCATTCCCACCAACAGTGTAGTAGTGATCTCTCCTGGCCTCATGCCCTCCAGCATCTGTTGTTATTAGATTTCTTGATCCTGGCCATTCTAACTGGAGTGAGGTAGAATCTTAGAGTTGTTTTAATTTGCATTTCTTTTATGACCTGAGTTGTTGAGCATTTTTTCATGTGTCTAGGCCATTTCTTCTTCAGAGAAGACTCTTTGGCCCATCTTTTAATGGGATGGTTGTTTCTTTGGAGATTAGTTTTGGGATGATTCAATTTTTTGAGCTGTTGATACATTTTAGATATGAGGCCTTTGTCTGTTGTATGGTTAATGAAGGTCTTCTCCCACTCTGTAGGCTTTCTAGTTATTTTGCTAGCTATATCCTTTGCCATACAGAAGCTCTACAGTCTAATGCAGTCCCACTTACCCAGAGTTTCTCTGATTTGTTGTGTTTCTTGATCCTTTTTAAGAATGTTTCGACCTGTGCCAAGGAGACCTACTGTATCTCCTTTCTTTCTTGTAAAGTTTTCAGTGTATTTGATTTTACCTTGAGGACTTTGATCCATTTGGAGTTAATCCTGGTACAGGGTGACAAAGAAGGAACCAACTTTAGTTTTCTGCAGGTGCTTAACCAGTTCTGCCAGCACCACTTGTTGAAGAGGCTGTCTTTCTTCCATTCTATTTTTTTGCCTCCCTTATCAAAGATTAGGTGGCCTTAGGTGTGTGGGTTAATATCTGGCTCCTCAGTTCTATTCCATTGGTCTTCAGGCCTGTTCTTGTGCCAGTACCAAGCTGCTTTTGTCACTATAGCTCTGTAATAGAGTCTAAAGTTTGGTATTGAAATTCCTCCTGCGCTGTTCTTTCTGCTAACTATTGTTTTTGCTTTGCAGACGTCTTTAGGTCGACTATGCTTAATTGTCTCTCTGATGCACCTCAATCCAGGTTACCATAGAACTTACTGGAATTAGAGTGGATTATCTCAGAATTCTGACCTTCCTTCTGTTGCTACCAGGCATGTCCACTTCTTGCTGTATAGCTTTCCCAGTGTGTATTTAGTGCTGCTATTAACATATTTCTCACTCATTCATCCCCCAATAGCTACAAGAGAGGTATGTGTGCCTCGCATCTGGTTTTATCATGTTGCATTCTACTTGGACAGTTAGAGCCCTAGTCTTTCTCCATTTTATTCCACCTTGCCCAAGGATCCATGCCAATTTATCAACAAAACAATGCCTATTAATGTCTAAAAAGGTCTTGTTAACCAGACTGAAACCAACACTCACATCCAGCTCTTAGGAATCTCCCCTAATAACCAATTCTTGTCAAGCACTTTCCCTTTGTACTCACTGAATGGTGAGTGCGAGGTATTGATTTATATATGGAGTTTCATGTCAGTTTTGTACATTCCTCAGGAAAAAATGAAATGTTCAATACTGATACATGCTAGGAAGAATTATTAGATGTTTGCCTTTCCAACATCCTGACCATACAAAATCAACTTGTATGTTTATAAAACAGTTCTGTTCCATTTATAATCTTTTCACGGTCAAAGGGATAATTTGAATTCTCAAAATGCTTATGTAAATTAGATAAAATACAGAGTATGAAGAACAGAGCATACGCTAGGAAAACATTTTTTTAATAAACCCATCATACGTCTGAGGAAATAAAATTAAATCAAGAACTCTAATACTGTTTTTTTTCTTTTCATATCTACTTGGATGATTCTGAGTCACAGTTTCTCCAATTACAAAAAAGGAAAGTAACATCAAAGCATTGCAAAAATTTTTTTATTTGAGAAAAGAAAAATGTGTGTCTGTCTGTGTATGATTCGTACATGTATAGTTTTGACATTGATAAGAGCATGGTGGAGTGGGAATATTACAAGACAAAGAAATAAACAAGCAAATGAATAAATTAGAGAGTGAATTAGTGAAAAAAAATGAATGAATAAACCATCAAAGGTTAGATGGTGAGGCTGGCTTAGTAATCTGATGCAAAGATAGGATATTTGCCAAACCTCACTCTTAGCTGTAATGTCTCCTGTAAATGTCAGAAACTCAGGTGAGTCTTCAGTAGGGTCATGAGTGAGTGTAAAAGCATGGACGTGATTGAAATCTGTCAGGATGCAGCTGCTTCCTTAGCTGGTTTCTGGAGCTCAGGAGAGAAACAAATTCCTGTGCTCTGCTCAGCACTTAGGCTGAATGAAACTATTAGAAGAAACAGCAATAAAATCACCTTTGGACTTGATGAATATAAGATGCCTGTAGGGGACCTAAATAACATGACCAACACATAGTAGGATATGGAAAATTAAATCAGGAAAGCAAGAGGCTGCTGCAGGACATAAGGGAAGGCTGGTATGTAAAGCAAAAGGCAGAAAGCAACTTAGGAAAGGACATCCGGAAGGTGGCACTTCATAATGAAGCAACTGGTTAACCGCCACAAACGCCACACAGAAAAGGTGAGAGCAAGACCACAGAAGTGTGTCTAATAAGTGGGAGAGAAGTAGGTCACTGGGTTTCCTTGTCTCACCACTTTCATGGGAATAAAGGGTCAGAAAACTTCAGTGGAGGTAAATAAAGAATACACGAGAAGAAAATAAAGAAGGAACATGAGTGTGGGATCTCTTTTTCTGGATCTTGGCAGTCATGCCTGTTTTCTGTCCTGAACCAGGAAGGATGTGAAGTAGCTTCCCTGAGAAGGAATTCAACAGGAAAGAGTGCTGTTGTAGGATGTGACCTCAAGCACAGGGGTGGGGCACAGTCTACCCGGGATTACATGGGATTAAAATTAACCACTCATTCCTTGCAGTTTTCAGCTCTAAGAATAAAGAGGAAATAAGTCAATTCCTCAGAGTAAATACAGTGTCATTCACTAAATTATCTACAATTTGTTTCTGCCACTTTGTGCTATGTAATCTTGGACACATTTGAATATCATAATGAAGAGGCTCATTACTATTGTTTTTAATACTTGCATATGATTTAACTTAAGAGTTTATCATAATCTTAGATGGATAAATATTTACTGCTCATAGAATTTTAACTGTTTATAGGGATTTTTTTGTTTGTTTATTTGTTTTTTGTTTTCTTTTGTGCCAGTGCTGGGGCTTAAATTCAGGACGTAGTTGGTATCCCTGAGGTTTGTTTATTTGTTTGTTTGTTTCTTAAGCTGGCCCTCTACCATTGAAGCCACAGCTCCACTTTTGGCTTTTTGGTTTTTAATTGGCGATAACATTCATGCGGGATTTCTTTCCTAGGCTGGTTTTGAATTGAGGTCCTCAGATCTGCCTCTTAAGTAGCTAAGATTACAGGCATGAACCACAACTTCCTAGCTATTTGTTGCTTTTGAAGTCATATTTCAGTTACCATATCATGGGTATGTTTTCATATGTAACCATTTCCATTGGGTAAGTAGATAAGTGTGTAGTTGTTTCTGTATGAAGAGATGCTGATAGCTAAAATTTAATTAAAAAGGTCAAATTTATTTTTTTAAAAAATGCACTGATGTTTGTACTCACTAGCAAGATATGAGAATGAATTCTTGCTTAATCTTATCAATCCTTGAGATTTTTTGTCCTGGTTTGAGGAAGTTATCTTATTCTATTTAAAAATATAGGGCCAGGAGTTTGGCCTAGTGGTAGAGTAGAATGCTTGCCTAGCATGCACGAAGACCCGGGTTCGTTTCCTCATACACAGAAAAAAAGGCGGAAGTGGTGCTGAGGCTCAGGTGGTAGCACTCTAGCCTTGAGAAAGTGCAAGGACAGTGCTCAGGCCCTGAGCTCAAGCCCAGGACTGGCAAAAAAAAAAAAATCTATATCTATATCTACATACACACACACACACACACACACACACACACACACACACACACAATTACAAGCTGGGTGTGGTGGCTCACATCTGTAATCCTAGCTACTCAGGAGACTGAGATCTGAGGATCAAGGTTCAAAGCTAGCCTGGGCATAAAAGAACCTGAGACTCTGGGGCTTGGCTCAAGGGTAGGGTGGTAGCCTTGAGCTGAAGAGCTTAGGGACAGCATCCAGGCCGAGATCAAACCCTATCACCCACAAATATATATATATATATTAAACTTTAATTTTAATTTTTTTGAAAATGAAATTTAGCAGCTTTTTAATTCTTTTTTTTTTGTCAAGTTGTGGGGCCTGAATTCAGAGCCTGAACACTGTCCTTTGACTCTTTATCTCAAGGTTAGAGCTCTACCACTTGAGCCACAGCACCACTTCCAGCTTTTGTCTATGTATGTGGTATCAAGGAATTGAACCCGGGTCTTCTTGCATGCTAGGCAAGCACTCTACCACTAGGCCACACTCCCGGCCCAGCTTTTGAATTCTTTATTGACAATCTTAATATTCCTTCTTTTTGTTCATATTTTAATTATGCTTATACTAGATTAAATTATCTTGGTTTATAAGAAGTCATTGGCCTTAAAGGAGTTCATTACTTTTTCAGGCATATATTATAAAATTTATCTAATTCATCCCTTAATTGGTTTTATGTAGTCACATTTTTATGTAGTTACCAAATTTGTTTTATATTATGTTTACAGAAGATTTTCTACTCTTGGTTTAAAAAATCATGTATATGTTAAAGATATCATATAGCATTTTTGTTATGTGAAAATGTTTTTATAGTTGAGGTCCCCAGCTTATATACCCAGATCCCTTACATTCTTATGTATTAGAATTGGAATCTTTGTGTTTTATTTTTTTTCTCAAGGCTCGTTCTCTACCACTTGAACCATGGCTGTATTTCTAGCTTCCCCCACCCTCTTTCTTTTGATGGTTAATTGAGGATAAGAGTCTCATGGACTTTCTTGCTTGAGCCAGTGTTTGAACCATCATCCTCAGATTTCAGCCTGAGCTGCTAGGATTACAGGCATGATCCACTGTAAGTGTTTTCTTATGGACAGTTTGTTTTTAGCAATGGTAAGTATACAAATCACATGAAGACATGACAGCCTAAGGCAGGGACAGACCTATCCCTTAAGAGGGACGGTAATGAAGTACAGTCTGTGCAATGGGGAGTGACAAAGGAAGTACATTTACTGCTCAGCTTGAGTCTCCTGGAGAAAACATGATTCTTCGACCAGATCTGAGAACTGAGTAGCATGTACAGAACAAAAACCCACATTTCCTCTATCTTCTCTTGAAATGCCTCAGGAATGCCTGGAAAAATATGAACATTTTCATAAGTGTTACTACTGACTCCAGAAAGAGTGAGTCTGGCAAAGAGTAAAAAGAAGCCAGTTGCAGTGTGCTATATTAGAACAATAGCCACAAAGGAATGGAACATGAGTTTATCATCTTACAAAACACATCTGAGTCAGTCAGCCTGGTAAACTATTGGGATAGCACAAAGCTTTTAGGTGGAGATTTTAGAAAACAATAATGGTACCACCATAGCCCCCCAGGTGCAACGTCCTTGGCTACAGAGAATTCCTCGGCCATAAGACTGAACTTTCCTGACATTTTCTGGGATATGTCTCTCCTCCCCGCTCCACCCAAGAAGCCAGTAGCATCTCCAAAAAACCACTACAGTGAATGTCATTAGTATGAACATATCTCAGATTTGGAGAGAGTTAAAAGAAACTCCACAGAGGTGGCTTTGCTCAGCCCCTTCTCCAAGATGAGCTCTTTCTGATAGAACCACACACCACACTGCCTAGCCTCTACCCCTACAATGTTGATGAGGACACATGCTTGACCTCTAGATGCGGCCCAATGCATTCTAACACAGTGAGAATTACTATATATTATTTCTAAGGAGTTGAAATTGGAAACTTGCCATGTCTACTGCTACATTTTACTTCTGCCTCAGAAGTAAAACAAGATAGCTTGTTTTTATGTTCGGTTTGCTTGTATGGATTTTGTCTTCATATTTCGGTGCTAAGGAGCTACTCCAGAGCTTTACACATGCTAAATAGGTGTCCCATCACTGAGCCGCACCCCTAGCTTGCTTATACTTTTGGTTATACTCTATTATGATGTCAAAAATCTAATGTCCAGTTGTAGACGGGCATTTGCTATACATAATCTCTAAAGAGTAGTGTTACTTTTAAGAGGTCTTTAACAAATTCTACTTATTAGTATTCATAGAATTGTTTATTTACATTTGGAAAACAATGAACGTATCAACTACAAATGTGCATAGTTGATTTTGTACTCCTACCACGTCCTCCTGACCATAGTCCATTTACTCCAAGAAACTCTCACTTGGCCACGTGCCAGTGGCTCATGCCTATATCACTAACTATTCACAAGGCTGAGGTCTGAGGATCACAATTTGAAGCCAGCCTGAGAGGAAATGTCTGCAAGAGTCTTATCTATAACTAACCAGCAAAATCTACAAGTGGATGAGTGACTCAAGTGGTAGACCATGAGACGAGTAAAAAAGCCAAATGAGAGGGCAAAGACCCAAGTTCAAACCCCATTGTTGACAATTAAAAATAAGAAAGAAAGAAAGAAAGAAAGAAAGAAAGAAAGAAAGAAAGAAATGCTTATGTATTATTAAGACATGAAAACAGATTTCCTGAGCAGTCAGTTTCAGGCTTTGTCTGAGGATGACCTAACTTTCTCCTACTAAACCACACCTCTTAAAGATTCCTGTACTTCCTAATAGTTCCATTGGCTGGGGACAAAGCCTTTAACACATGGGCTGTTGGAGGTTGTGTAAGATGTATAGGATTGTGATATATATGTGCAATGGCTTCCTCCACTGATACTAGTGGGAAAATATACTGTATGATCTGTCAGAAAGCAAAGAAAGTCATATAAAAATGCATGGAAGTTTTTGGGAAGGCGTTCCTTCCAAATATAGGACAATACATTCAGTAAATGTGAGTGATAAAATGAGTAACATTTTAATATAATAAGAATATACAGTGTATACTAAATAAATAAATGTGAAAGAAACTTCTTACTCAAGTAGTGAATCTACTTCAATGAGTGAAGAAGAAATAATGGCCCCATCATTAGAAGATCATATTGACTCACAATAATTGATTCAGGCAAGACTAATCAATGGGTGTGAATCTAATAAGTAACTGTGAGTAACAGTGTATTTATAGCTTACAATTTTCATGAAGTCTTTGGTCTGACTGTGGAATATATGATTGTCTTCTAGTGTAGATGCTTTTATTGACTGAGATAAAGAAATGTAATTATGGCTTAGAATTTAGATTCAATGCACATATGTAATTACACTTATCAGCATCAGTCTATAAAAATAAATATTTTCTTGATGAAGGCATGATACATCCCCATTACATATGATATATAGCTGTTGTATCAGTACGAGTCATAAATGTGCCATTGTGACATATGAGCAAGCAGCTGGCTGGGATTTTGTCAGTTGAAATAAATTTTTATCATATCAACAGAGAAGTTTAAGATGTTAGGCCTTCAGCTATGCATATAATTTAGAGTTTTGATCCTAACCATTTCTACTCTTAGGATAAGGAGGGCAAGTTTGTATTATCCCTTGATAATTCAGTGTACTTTAATATGAACTCCTTCTACAGCAAATGGAAAGGATTTACCTGCATGTGAATTTGCATGTGTGCAAATTCTAACATGCACACTGTACCTTACATCATTAAACATTAAAAAATGTAATCCAGAATTATTTAAATTTCTGTTGACTTGCACACCAATTAAAGTATCCCTCCCACTATCAACACTAATTTTCCCAAAGTTGAGATGAATCTAACTTGCAAATGGTCACATAAAATAAAATACTTTGAAGATTTTCCTACTTAGGAATTTTCCCTTCCCCATTTCAGTGTGATTATATTTGATGTAATTTTCCAGCTTAAATTTTCTAACTTACATTTACTATGGCTCCATACTAGTGTTTGTTCCATAGCACTGTTTTTCCTATTTATACCCATATCTAGAACATCATTTGATGCTTGTGATATTTTTTGATCTCATCTAACTATACCAGTATACTTGGAGTATTTACTTATTTAATTTTGCTTTTTAGCATTTTGGGATTAGAACAAGGTAATCCCTTAGGCTACTTTGTTATTTTCAGGTTATAAGATGTTTTTAAGCATCTCTCCTTAGAGGACTATTTCAACAGAGAGATCTATTTATCACCCCCTGGACACATTCTGGAAATACATTATGTTCTTTTGAAGCACTAGTCTACCTTTGTCTGTGGTTTTACTGTTTGTAGTTTCTGTTGTCAACGGTAGCCATGGCCTGAAAACACTAAATGAAAAAAATTAAAATAAATAATTCATAAGTCTCAAATTGCACACATTCGTGAGAAGCATGATAAAATGAAACCCCATGCCAGCATGCTCCATCTGCCTTGTGGGATGTGAATCATGACTTTGCCCATTGTATCCACACTGTATATACAACCCGCCTCGTAGACACTTAGTAATGGTCTCCGTTATCAGATCAACTATGGGTAATATTGTAGTACTTACACATAGGTTCAGTACTATTTGTGTTTCAGTTATTCTCCGATGAGTCCCTGAAATTAGGGAAGATACAGTTATTTCTTAAGTAGTTGAAAAAAAACCTGCAATTGGAATAAATTATTCTTGTTTTATTATTTTCAGAACAAATGAAGACTAAAGTCAAGATGCACTAATAATGACAACCTTCAGGTTTTTTGTTTTGTTTTAATTTGAATGTTGATGACAATTAGAGTTGACTTGCATAGAGACCTTTCTAAGAGCCAGAAATGATTCCAGTCATTAGATCCTTTCATCTCAGTGATACCACAGAGTAGATACAATGGTGCCTCCATTTCAAGTTGAGAATATTGGGCCATGGAGAAGTTAAGTAACATGTTCACAGCAGAGCTGCTAGCAGGTCATGAAATCAGGCTAACCATGGGCAAACCTAGCTACAGGGCACAGGGTCTCACCCACACTGCTCAGGCATATTTTATAATCTCTATGGGCCTCTTGATCCAACCTCCTCCTCCATTGCTCTCTCTCTCACTCTCTTCTTTCCCCATTTCCCTCATCAATCTCAACAAGCTTCATTATTTCCACAGGAACACTCTTTATCACCCTTTTGTGTGTGTGGGGGGGTAGGATTTCATTTGTTGCTAGAAGAAACTTTAGAGGAAAGTAGCATTGCTCACCTAATCTAATTTCACCTTTACCAACATCTCAGAATTTGAGGTTATTAAGGTACAGTATATTTCCCTCACAGATTTACACATGAACTTGAAATGAAACAAGCAGGCAAAGTAAGCTCTATAGTTTGACCCTTGCAGCAGTGGTCACTAAGTCAGTATCAAGAGAGGAAAACTAGTGGGCCCCAGTGGCTCATGTCTGTAATCCTTGCTACTCAGAAGGTTGGGGTCTCAGGATCAGTTTGAAGCCAGCCTGGTCAGGAAAGTCTGAGACTTATATGCAACTGACTACTGGAAAGCTGGAAGTGGAGCTGTGGCTCAAGTGGTGGAGTGCTAGCCTTTGGGGGGGGGGGAAAGAGCTCAAAGACAGCACTCAGGCTCTGAGTTCAAGTCTTAGGACTGGCATGGGGGGGGAAAGAGTGAGGGGAAGGGGGAGGGAGAGGAAGAAGAAGAGGGAGAGGGAGAGGGAGAAGGAGGGGAGGGAGAGAGAGAAAGATACCTCCCAGTGGATCTGAGGCTTGTGGCTCAAAAGTCAAACACAGAGCACATGCCTGGAAGTACTCTCTGGAACCACAGTTTTCATTATGGCATTCAGAAGGTTGCATTGTGCACAGACTTATTGCGTTCCCTGGGGGCCAGCTCCCAGATTTCACTCTGTCCCTTATCACCATTTTCCATTCTTATGATATGTATTTTTATTTTAGCAGCAGGGACAGAAATATAAACCACATTTATTTCGTCAGAACTTTAAATTATTGGCTGCAATCTTTGTGGTCTGTCATAAACAAACTGCCTTATTGTGTTTATCATTTATGTCCAAAAGTAGCGTGAGGAACATTTCTATAGATAAATGGTTGTGGACATTCCATTTCTTTTCAAAGACTCCATCTTGTAGAAGGAGAATTGCTGCACCAATGTCTAGTGAAACATTCAAGTTTGTAATTTTGTATACAAGCTGCCTGGTTGCTCTGTGCTGCCTTACAAAGCTCACATTCCCTTCCATGGTAATGAGTAAGAGTTTGTTAGATGTCACCATGGCTAGAACCACTAACATCATCACTACTATTGCCATCATGTTTTTGTTTGCTTGTTTGAGACAGGGTCTCCCTATGCAGCCCAGATTGACAGAACAGTTCCCACCTGCCCCAGCCTTCAGAGTGCTGAGATTGCAGATGCATGCCACCATGCCCAGGGTGTGTCATGATCCGAATTTATACTTATGGATTTCTGATGTAGACCATATTTTCCTGTTTTTGAGGCTACTTCCTTTGTGAGTTGTCTGCTGTGAACATTCGACTGTTTGGTGGTGGTCGTTCTAAATTGGTATCTATAAAATCCTATTTCAGTGCCAATAAGAAGAGCAACATGAGGTCTATGCTTCTCAAGTTATTGCATTCCTGGCACAAGGCTAACCTGCTACCATCTTACACCAGCATTGATTGCCCAGGGGGCTTGCTTTTTAAAAGACTCTCAGATGAAGTGGTCTGATTCTTGGTGTATGTCCTTCATTAGAAAAATGCTGCACAGGCACAGACCTTTCCTGGGACATTATGGCCCATGATTCTGCTGCTGGTGACCTCAGAACTGGCACGTCTCCATGCCTGCTCCTCCATGAGTTCCAAGGACAGAACTTTGAGGGTCAGCCTGCTGCAGGAAAATGAGGCTACTTTTTGATGACACTCACCTTTGGCATGAAATGGGTCCTGAGAATTTTTGAATATTTAACTGATCACTTGTGGAGTCTGAAGTGGAGATGTACAAATGTTCAGAGACTAATTTTTTAATCTGGATAGGCTTTGGAATGCAATTGGACACTTGTTAAATCTAAATTCCTGGGCCCTGTTCCAGGTTGTCTCAATTGGATAGGGTAGGGCCTGAGAGTCTTTTAATTGAGTAATTGATTTATTTCTGATTAATTAATTACTTATGCTGAATGTAATTCTGTGGCACCATGTCTAGCATTTGGAAAGCAATGTCTCGGGGCAGAATTAGACATTTGCTGTGTCAGTCTAAATCATCGAAGACATGAAGCAATGACAATATTCTCTTTCTCACAAATGTGAGCAGCAGTTTAAAGAGACTTTTAGACAGAATTGTTTATTAAAATGTAAATGAATAATTGTAAGAACTAAGATCAGTTTAAGTAAATTGCATTTTGCAATTATAGCCTATAAATATAGCATCTAGAAAGACTTTGGGATTGCACATTTGGCTTCTTACATCATCTTCATCTCCATTTTGGCATGTCTCACTCAGCAATTATAAGACTGACAATCTGGACATGGTTAGGCTTTGTCTCTTGTTTTCTGCACATTCTTTCCCTGCCTACTTCTTCTTCTTCTTTTTTTGCCAGTCCTGGGCTTGGGCTCAGGGCCTGAGCACTGTCCTTGGACTTTCTCAAGGCTAGCACTCTACCACTTGAGCCTCAGCGCCACTTCTGGCTTTTTGCTATGTCTGTGAGGTACTGAGGAATCGAACCTGGGTCTTTATGCATGCTAGGCAAGCACTCTATCACTAGGCTAAACTCCCGGCCCCCTGCCTACTTCTTGAATCACTTTCTAACCTGCATTTCTCCCATGGGCGCTGTTGTAGCAGATATCCTCGGATCCTGTCACAGATGTAAAAAAAAAAAAAAAAAAATTCCAAGAGTATCCAGATGGTGCCTCAACATCTCACTTAGGCTTCTTTTCACCTCATTCCCATGCTTGATCTAATTTATACTGGTGCCTACTTGGGAAGGACCACTGAAGACAAAAGGTTATAATAACATGAATCTTGAAGGTGAATTCATGGTATCCAGCTGAAACTCAGGAATTTATGACATCCCACCTCCCACATATTTCAGGAGTCAAAAAGTTCTCTTGGACATTTTCCCCCCTCTGGAGATCTCACCAATAATATCAACAAATACAGCTCATCTGCATCTTTTGAAGCTCAGTGGCAGATGGGTACAACCCCCACAAGGCTGGTGCCAGAATGAAGCTGTGATACCAGCCCCCAAGATGGAACACTTTAGAAACACCTAGGGGAAAAGCTCAGGCCCTGCTCTCATGGGAAGTCAAATCTTCTAACTCCCTGGCTTCCTAAGAGGGTGTGGCTCATAGCAAATTGAAAACCACATAGACAATAAAGGGAAATCAGCAAAACCAGGTCAGGGCTGCATTTGGCAAAGATACGTGTCTGTCTATTTTAGCTCACAGACAAAGCAGAATCAAAGGTACTTGTGAAACTTCAAATTTGGCTTCCCCAAATCCAGAAACACTTCATGTATTTATGACCATGGAAATAATAACACCAATGTTGACTGCTACAAGTCCTTACCCAAAGCTAGAAAAAGGGTGAAAAAATGTATCAGTTCAGCTAGGATGACGTGCCTATGGGATGCAACTTAGAAGCTGGGAAGGAAGTCTGGCGAGAACAGTATGATCCTCATTGAAGGAGTATTCAAAGGCTAGACCCACCATAGGTGGGAGGAGAGGTAGCAGAAATTAAGAATTCAGAATGTTGACCAAAGTAGGCTTTACCACTTATACCAATGTGCCAGTTCTCTTTAGATTCATTTGACTTTGGGAATATGTATAGCTCAAGACAGATCCCTAGGGACTGCATTACTCTTGGACATTTACTTATTGATGTAATGAATTATCTATGGATGAGGCCTTCCAATGTCAAAGGCTATGTGATTTATATACCAACACTTCTATCTCTTGTTATTCAATAGAGCAGTCACCGAATGAGGAGCTGGAGATAAAAGAAGCTTCTGAATTTCTGTCAAATATAGAGAGGAAGAGGAACATACACAAGCGACACAATCATCAAATACACAATCATCAAATACAGGTGGTAGGGTCACATTTACGGCCACAATTCAAGTGGCAGAAACGGAATGTTCCTATCTGAACCACTTATTCTTAAGATTCTACTCTTGTTACTTCTTATAACCTTTTGGCAATTTCACAGCCAATTTAGAAACCAAGGTTAATTGAATCAAAGCTTATTGTAGTAGTGATTGGAGACTTGTCTCTCCCTAAGACTTTTCACTTCTGCTTTCTTTCCTCTGTGGGTTTAAATCAGAGTGAAGCAAAAATAACACAGTAGCAGGCCCTTAGGTGGAGGCACACTCATTCTGCCCATCCTTTTGTTGAAGGTCTTGTTCTCCTGGTAGATGGCCACGGGCCTTAACCATAGTGTCCACTCTGTGAAAAGATCTAAAGACATGGTATGAAGACTCCTGTTTCCAGAGCCTTATTATCTGGAGATCAGTCTGCTACTCATAATTAAGAGCTAGGTAAAAGAGGAGCTACAGAGAAGAGGTATCTGGAAAAAAAAAGAGCTTGATACAATGCCTTCCAGTGACCATTGATGCACAGAAAAACTGGGGAACTTATCAAATTCACACTTTATCCAAATGACATGGTAGCTTCTTTAGTCTCCAACAGAGACACTATCGAAAAGATACAATTTCTTCTCCTTATTGCTTTTGTGCCAGTATTGGGGCTTGAACTTAGAGATTACTGCTCTTACTTGCCTTTATCCACTCATGGATAATGCTCTACCACTTGAGCCATCCCTCTAGTTTTGGCTTTTTTGCTGATTAATTGGAGATAATAGTGCTTTGTAGTTATCTTCTCAGGCTGGCTTTGAACTGAGAACTTCATGTCTCAGACTCCTGAACAGCTAGAACTGGAAGTGTGAGGCACTGCTCCTGACTTAACAAGTTTCTGAATTTCAGTTCACTTACAGGCATTAAAAGCAGCCAAGCAAAGGACATAGCTAGCAAGTTAAATAGAAAGCCCACAGAGTGGGAGAAGATCTTCACTAACCATACATCAGACAAAGGCCTCATATCTAAAATATATCTACAGCTAAAAAATGAATTTCTCCAAAACAAATCTTCAAAGAAACAACCATCCCATTAAAAGATAGGCCAAAGACTTAAAGAGAGACTTTTCTGAAGAGGAAGTAAGAATGGCCCATGTACACATGAAAAAATGCTTGACATCTCTGGCCATACAAGTAATGCAAATCAAAACAACTCTAAGATTCCACTTCACTCCAGTTAGAATGGCCAGGATCAAGACATCTAATAACAACAGATGCTGGCAGGGATGTGGCCAGGAGGATCACTACTACATTGTTGGTGGGAGTGCAAACTCATTCAACCACTCTGGAAAGCAGTATGGCAGTTCCTCAAAAGACTAAACACAGAGCTCCCCTATGACCCAGAAATTCCCTCCTCCTACTCCCTCCCAGTCATCTTGTTTCACCCCTTCCCTTTCTTATTTCAAATAAGCAAATAAACATATATACAATATACCAGGGACAAAAACATGAGAAGGGGTATCAATGTGTGAGAAGTAATGCACCTATTTGGTGAATGTAACTGTAACCCCTCTATACATTACCCCAACAATAAAAAAGAAATTTTTTTTAAAAAAAGTTAAAAAAAGCAGTCAAGTGTACTCAAGCACTAATGGGTAGATCTGATCCTCATGTTGTACTCAATTGGCAGCAGTTGTACAAGGAGACTTTGCCTCGTCACTAAAAATGGAACTGCATTTCCTGAAAAGTGGTGATGAAGTGAAGTCATTTCCATGAGAGAGTTCTTCATCTGTTTCCATTAGTGAGTACATCTGTGACCCTGTCAAAGTAGCAGTTCTGTGAATTTCCCTAGCAGTTCTGGGCCTGCAAAGAATACAGTAGATAAACTAGTAGTCTCTCTGGAAAGAAAAGTCAACCCCTATGAGAAAAAAAGGGCTGCTCAATCCTATTATCATTGACTCATCCATTCCTGAATGCATTCAACAAATGGTTAAATATCTAGAAAAATCTACTATATGTTGGCATAGGGAGAGATGGAAGAGGGATGATGATGGAGGCAGGAAAAGAGTGAAAGCATGAACATTTTAGACATTATGTGGCAGGTGCAGTCTCTTCATCCAAAACACAGATCTAAGATTGTATATATTCACAGGGAAAAGTAAGTCTTTCAAAATTAAAATACCAGAAAGTAGATCAAAAGATCTCTCATACTCTCTAGATCATGGTTTAGTGCCAAACATAGCCTGGGAGGAAATGATCATAGCCTAAGAGGAACAGCTAGGGCTTTAAAGAGGGGATAAAATTTGGATAAACTGTCCCTGCCTGGTTGGAGTGCTGGTTGTTTCCAAAAGAAGTATACATAGTGTTACTTTATTCATTTGTTTTTTCTCCATTGTCACTATTTTTGTTTTCTGTACCTTTTGTCTTATATGTAATTTACCCATTTGGAGAGGGTAAGAAGGAACAGAAATGGAGGCACAAAAGGTGAACCAATGCAGTTGTGACACTCACTAGATACTATGATGAAAATGAACTATATAACTTACCAGGGGAGGATTTGGGGGGGAACTGGAAGCAAACAAGGGGGGAGGTGACACTAGTCAAAAAGTAATGTACTCATTTACTGACTCATGTAACTGTACATCACCCCACTGTATATCACCTTTACAATAACAAAAATTTAAAAACATTACAAATGAAATAAAGAATACTTAAACCTCAAAAAGAAGTGTAGATAGTATAATGAAGAATTGAGAGCACAGGACTCTGGGCTCCATTTCTGAGATTGTGGACCTGTAGACAGGATCTGACCTGGCTGTGCCTCTGATTTTTGAAATCTTTAAAAGAGGAGCCAAAAACAATGCCAGAAGAGTTACTATAGTGAAGTCATTGAAATAAGAATACCCAGTTGCTTGGCATAGAGTAGACCAAGAGGAAATGCCTAGGACTAATGTGAGCGTTTCCTTTCCTCTTGTGTATAGTACTTGAAACAAACAAGATACTGCTATAGCTATTACGACATTAGCCCTCAGCAAAACCTGATGAGATGAATAAGAAAGATATAAATATTCTTCTTTTATAGGCCCCATGAAATTTCTCTCCTCCTTTGGGAATCAGAAGAGAGGAAAAAAACATTCTATGATTAGCTAAAGGAGTTGAGCATTAGGGAAGGTGTTGGGATTTTAATTCAATAGCTAATAGAGGCCTATACACATTCTAATGGAAAAGACAGCAGTATTTTAGGAAGGTTAATCTGGCAGTGTTGGCAAACTGGGTTGAGAAGGAGTTATTCAAATAAGTCACAAAGACAAGTACTTTGGGGGTTGATGTTTGGAGAGAAGTATCAGGTTAGTGTGCGCAATGGTGGATGCTGGATCCATTAAACAAAGTTTCCTCATTCCCAATGAGGTATGTGCACAGATCTATCTGCTGTTCTACCTACCTCTCCCTCCTTGTCTTCCCTTGCACAATGATGATAAGCATGAGGAGATGAGGACAATAATGCAAATGATCCAATAGCTACAATAGCCCCAGCAGTGTATCAGAACTACCTATGCAGAGTAAAACTGAATTCTCAGAATAATGCAAATGAAGACAGTCAAGACCAAGGGTGGAATAACTGGTCCTAGGATAAGCTAGAGCTAGAGCTGGAATTGGGAGGCAAAAAAAAGAAGTGTTTCATTAATACTAACCCTATGTGAGGGTTACATTCACCACTGAATCCTTAACTACTTAATTGAAAAATCCAATAAAGAGCTCTGTCACAGAGGGCTGTTCTTGGGCTGTCTACCACTTTGTGGCCTGCATCTGTCCCAGGAAATAGCTTTTACTGTCCAGAGATTCATCTGCCTCGCCAGCTGCTCTTCCATTGCAAGTCCAAGACTATACACACAACACAGTGCAGATGCTTCTCAAGTCACTATGACATTTCGTCCCTAACAAGTACCTCATAAACTAAAGCATCATAAATGGAAATGCATTGAATCTATGAATCCTACAGAACATCCAAATTTAGCAGCATAAACCAGTGTCAGGTTGTCGTTGTATGGGAAAGTTGAGGCTTCAGTGCCAGACTGGGATCACATGTCATTAGCCCAAGAAAAGGTGACCATTGACAATCTGAAGTGTTTCATATCTTTGTAAAGTTGAAAATTGTTAGTCAAATTATAGTGAATTGAGAACCAACTGCATTTCTGCGACACAATCTTGTACTGACATAAATCTCCCATAGGCCATTACATCTCCTAGTACTTTCAGAATGATGAACAAGATGTGGAGTCAGTCAGCAAACTAGACCTCTGGACCTAGCCTGGCCTCACTCAGTTTGTGACTCCTTGCACTATCATTTCTCCTCCAATGACACTATAATTCTGTTTATGAATACATTATGCTGAATCTTTCCTTTCCCTATGCCTTTACCTTTCTGTGGGCCAATCTCATGTCAGGAGGTCTAGAATCTGAACATGAATGTCACTCTCTTGTCTGAGGGCATAAGCTAATTCCTCCAAATACTTCACATTCCTTCTGCATTTTGCTGTTAGATATTTTTATTTTCTATTTTTTGCCAGTCCTGGGCCTTGAACTCAGGACCTGGTCACGGTCCTTGGGCTTTCTCAAGGTTAGGACTCTACCACTTGAGACACAGCATCATTTCTGGCTTTTTTCCATGTATATGGTACTGAGAAATCGAACCCAGGTCTTGGTGCATGCTAGGCAAGCATTCTACCACTAGGGTAAACTGGCCCTGCTGTTAGTTTTTAATATTATAATAATCCAGGTACATTTCCCCCTGGTTATGGCTTACATGTACCTAATCCACATGCTGGAAATAATCCTCAGATTCATA